>NC_090762.1:51829829-51834829 GCF_036898095.1 Palaemon carinicauda | reverse complement strand
AACTGTCGCTGCCCCCCCCCCCCCCCCCTTTCAGACTTTTCCATTAGACTTTGGCTTTGTTTTGCTCCTGTCTTTGTGACTTGGGGCCTTCCCTTTTATCCTAACAAGCGAAGGGATACAATATCGTACCTCTTAATAACTGGAAAATCTATGACCAACTAAAATATATATTCCATAAATGTTATTATTATTATTATTATTATTAGCCAAGGTACAACCCTAGTTGGAGACGCAAGATGCCCTTGGGTTTATGCCCAAGGGCTCCAATAGGGAAAAATAGCCCAGTGAGGAAAGGAAATAAGGAAATAAATAAATGATGAGAATAAATTAACAATATATCATTCTGAAAACAGTAACAGCGTCAAAACAGATTATTATGTCCCATATAAACTATTAACAACGTCAAAAACAGATATGTCATATATATACTATAAAAAGACTCATGTCAGCCTGATCAACATAAAAACATTTGCTCCAACTTTGAACTTTTGAAGTTCTACTGATTCAACTACCCGATGAGGGAGATCATTCCACAACTTGGTAACAGCTGGAATAAAACTTCTAGAATACTATGCAGTATTGAGCCTCATGATGGAGAAGGCCTGGCTATTAGAATTAACTGCCTGCCTAGTATTGTGAACAGGAAAGAACTGATATTTTATTTACTATATAGTCAAAGATCATAGCTAAATTCGTTTCTGGGGTTATTATTAAAAATCTTTGTTCGAATGAAACCATGCTTAAGGTGAGCACTATGTGACCTGACCTTATTGACACACTATTTTCCCTGTTGGGGCCCTGGGACTTATAGCATTCTGCTTTTCCAACTAGGGTTGTAGCTTAGCAAGTAATAATAATAATAATAATAATAATAATAATAATAATAATAATAATAATAATAACAAAATACCTCTAACACAACAACAACATAACAACAAAACAACAACAGCATCAAAACAACATCAATGATAACAAAATTACAACATCAGCATCAAAACAACTACAATAACAACAAAATTACAACAACAGCAACACAAGTACAAAAAACAACAGCAGCAGCAGGAAAACAACAACATGGAGGGTTAAACAAAATATAAACAAAATCATATACCGGTTATACAATATCGTGTTTTGAATACCTTACATTCTTTAGAGCATAGGGACAGAATACCCACACTGGGAGAATCACATTCATAAAAACTGAAGGATTAACTGGACGTTACTCGGAGATAAGTAGAAATGACGTGAAATTGAAAATTGCCCTAAATTAGGGAGGAATAATTTAGGAAAATAGATAAGTAATTTGAAATGACTGAAAAGTTTACATGTTAAGATTAATGAAACTTAAATTCGTTAGGCTTACGTATATTTCAGGTCATTGTGAAGTTTGTATTCTTTTCAATTATGTTATAAGGTTTAGACTAAACGAGTCTCTCTCTCTCTCTCTCTCTCTCTCTCTCTCTCTCTCTCTCTCTCTCTCTCTCTCTAATTGAAATTGAATCGCTAATGTGCAAGTTTTTTTTATAAGGGAAAACTCGATCGCATTATAACATACATAGGTCAAATCATACGAATAACAAAGGAAATATCACAAAAGCTAGAAATACATAATTAACAATGCTCTATCAAACATATTCCTTTACAGGGACAACCTACTTTAGGGAAAAAACCAAAGTGAATTAATTATAAGATTCATTTGAAAAACACGAGACTTTATGTCCCTTTCACAACGTAAAATCTCGCGTTTTCTCGTCCTTGCGTGCAGCACTCCAACTAATGGTTTCCAAATAGAGTATTATTCATCTTTCATACGACTGCAAATGGAAGCGAAAGAATGAAATATATTATTCATAATTTGAGTGTCGACAGATGCTTTTAGCAAGAGTGCCATACATTACATAAGATATAATTATTCATATTTCATAGTGGATATAGAGATAATAGTGAAGCCGATCCGTTGAAAATGATGGCTAGATATTTAGATAGATATGCACACACAAATTCAATCCTTACTACCCCCTCCCCCTTTCCTAACAACAACTTCTCTCACCAGGGTATGAATACTCCCTCTCCCCTCTCCCCCGGACGTGAGACACCGAGTAGCTACTGTATATATCTTGCCGCTGAGCGTAACTGAATATATATATATATATATATATATATATATATATATATATATATATATATATATTTATATATATATAAATATATAAATATATATATATATATATATATATATATATATATATATATATATCCTACGACTACTGACGCAAAGGGCCTCGGTTAGATTTTGCCAGTCGTCTCTATCTTAAACGTTTAAATCAATACATACACACACACACACACGCATATATATACATACATATATATATATATATATATATATATATATATATATATGTATATATATACATATATATATATATATATATATATATATATATACATATATACATCCTCTCCTACGACCACTGACGCCAAGGGCCTCGGTTAGATTTCGTCAGTTGTCTCTATCTTGAGCTCTTAAATGAATATATGTGTATATATATATATATATATATATATATATATATATATATATATATATATATATATATATAGAATAATATCTATATATATACACACACACACACACACTCATATATATATATATATATATATATATATATATATATATAAATATATATATATATATATATATATATATATACATAACTATAATTATATATATATGATAAATTTTGCACATTTTTACGTGTTTTTCATATATATATATATATATATATATATATGTATTTATATATATCATCTCCTATGCACGCCTACTGACGCAAAGGGCCTCGGTTACATTTCACCAGTCGTCTATAAATCAGTATATATATATATATATATATATACATATATATATATATTTATTTATATATATCTATATATATATACATATACATATATATATATATATATACACACATACAAAACCACACACTTGCTCTTTATTATATAGTGGAGATGGTAACTATCAGTGGCATGAAATCATTTCATGGATAACAACATCCTGAATTAGACTGGTAAACACACACAAGTATTGTTTCAAGTGCCCAACAAATCCTAATGTTCGCTAACTATCTAAAATCAACATCAGTCAACAAATAAAAAAATTATTCCTCACTTTGGGTTTGTTATAAATGTAGTTTTATAAATATTTATGTTGTTCACTTTTGCTGTGGATCTTTCGTAAATAAACAGCGAATTACATTGTTTTTTAGAATAAAACCCTTAGATCTGTATGATCTGAATTGAATTTTCCTCTAAATAATTTATAAGATTTACGAAATGGTTCTATGTATAACAGCCTATTGTCAATTACATTCTCCATCAGGTTCTGATAATTTATTTCAGAAGTAAACAATAAGATTAAATCAATTAACAGAAGTAAAAAATAAAATTAAACCAATTAACAGAAAACAATAAGATTACACCAAATAACAAAAAAAAAAAAAAACATTAAGATTAAATCAATTAACGGAATTAAACAATAAGATTAAACAAATTAACAGAAAATAATAAGATGAAATCAATTAACATAAGTAAAAAAATAAGATTAAATCAATTAACAGAAGTAAACAATAAGATTAAATCAATTAACAGAAGTAAAAAAATAAGATTAAATCAATTAACAAAAGTAAACAATAAGATTAAATCAATAAACAGAAGTAAGCAAAAGCATTAAATAAATTAACAGAAAACAATAAGATTACACCAATTAACAGAAGTAAACAATAAGATTAAATCAATTAACGGAATTAAACAATAAGATTAAACAAATTAACAGAAAATAATAAGATTAAATTAATTAACAGAAGTAAAAAAAATAAGATTAAATCAATTAACATAAGTAAACAATAAGATTAAATAAATTAACAAAAGTAAAAATAAAAATCAAGTCAATTAACAGACGTAAACAATAAGATTAAATAAATCAACAGAAGTAAACAATAATATTAAATCAATTATCAAAAGTACACCATAAGATTAGATAAGAAAATTTTAAATGCAATTTGAATCTAGATTCTTTTCTCACATCCGTGAATACCGACGCACTTATGAAGGTCCTTGAAGAATGAGAGAGCAGCTAGCCACAAAAATCTCTAATTAGTCTCTTGGGACTGGAAACTTTTGCACCTCTAAAACCCAGGCCATGAGAATTTAATGGGCTTGGCCTGTCAGTCTTTTTTCTTCGTGGGCGCATGCCATTTAAAGTCTTTTAATGGTTTACAGGCCCCTCATGAATGGCAGAGGCAAGGGACAGTGATATTGTCCTATCAAGCAGTACAATGACCTAGAGACTGACCATATTATAAGTGTTGGGCGCCCAAGCCTATTCTCGACCCAAGCTAGGACCAAGGAGGGCCAGGCAGTGGCTTCTGATAACTCAACAAATATATCTACAGGCTTCCCCAAACTCACTCCACATCCTCAGCTCACGAGGATGGTGGGGTTGCAACGATTAAGGAAATAACTAGTTTGAGTGCCATAGAGACTGACCATATTATAAGTGATCAGTGCCCAAGCCTCCTCTCGACCCAAGCTAGGACCAAGGATGGACAGGCAGTGACTGCTGATGACTCAACAGATAGACCTATAGGCTCCCCTAAACCCCCCGTCCGTAGCTCACAAGGATGGTGAGGTGGCAACGATCAAAGGAACTAACGAGTTTAGTGGGACTCGAACTTCAGTCTGGCAATCACCAAGTAAGGGCGCTACCATCAGGCCACAAACCATTCTTGATTGGGATTACAAGAAAGCAAAGTTTTAGAACTGAGTTGGAGAGTTGGATGTCAGGCTTCACATTCATCTGGCCACTTGTCGTGCCTCTATTTGTATGTCATATGCTATTACAACAGTCCATATTGTCATAAAACATGAGGTAATTCACGGGCATATCATGGGTATTTTAATTTGTACATAAGAAAAAAAAACCGTAAGTCAAGGTACTA
>NC_090762.1:51817329-51822329 GCF_036898095.1 Palaemon carinicauda | reverse complement strand
TTACAACTAGATCACTTCGTTGTTGCCTCTCTCTCTCTCTCTCTCTCTCTCTCTCTCTCTCTCTCTCTCTCTCTCTCTCTCTCTCTCTCTCTGCATTCGACATCCATGCATTACTTCTCTGAAGAATAGATGATTCAAAAGTTTATGCATCCATCCCAACTTTCTAAGAAACTCCGTATCTTCCAAGCCTAATAGAACACTTCTGATGCATATCTCATTTATCATATTCTACTTTCTATCTATTCTCTCATCCCACCATCATCATTTGCAATCATCTCTATATACAACTTTTCTTTGTTCATACATATAACTCATTGCTTCTTCCTTTTGTCCTTAGAACCTTTAATTTACCAACCATCTAAGTTCACCTTTTGACTTTCTTTGCTCAAAACAAATATTCTACTTCCGTTACTTATACCTACAGATTCTCTTCAATAAACAATTAAGAATCATTCTGTATTCCATTCACATCATATTTGGTTATTCCGTAAACATTGTCATACATCTTTTATCACCCTGCAGAACCTACCCATGTTTTATTTTTTTTTTTTTTCTATTGCGCTACACCACTTACTTTCCAGTCTACCCATTGCAGCAAAAACTACTGTTCTGTTTTCCTGCTTCACTTCGCTGTCAGTTCTGACATCAATATTTTTTTTAGGTTCATCTACAGTACAACACATGTAGCCTCTTCCCCTTTTTTTCTAAAACCACCTAACACAACTATTTTTGCTTATGAACCGTCTAAGCAAACCTCACTCTTACTTTTCCAAACCGACACTTCTTTTCCACGAAAATCCTTCTAATATTCCTACTAAAAATTCTCATATTTATACTTTGCAACTTAAGCATCAATAATTCCCTTTTCTTTAACTGACTAGCAACAAATGCTCTTATCTATTGTGGTGTTATCATAGCCACATCATCAGAAACCACCAAAGAAATTGATAGAAACTCCAGTGAAGCCGTAGAAAAAAGTTCTTACATTGTTCATCAACCAATATGCATCGAGCCAAAAATCGTATTCCGAAAATCTATCCCTCCGTTCCCCATTCAGGAACGGAACGTCCCTCCTTTCTGGAACGTTTCACAGTGGGTTTTTTTGTCCCGCCATCGTTCTTCCAGCTCATCACTTCAATCTCCCTTTCCCTCCCGGCTTCTTACCCTATATTCAACCATAAATCATCCCTTCCAATAGCTCTCTCTCTCTCTCTCTCTCTCTCTCTCTCTCTCTCTCTCTCTCTCTCTCTCTCTCTCTCTCTCTCTCTCTCTCTCTCTTTTGTACTATAAAACCAGGCTTTTTTCCTGGCTGCCTTCTAATATTTCCCTTTTCTTTACCTTCGTTTTTATACTTATTTGTGAATGTCACTTTCTTGGACAGAATCGAAGAATATCCTCTTGTTGGTTTTTATCGATTTTCTTTTATCCTAACCACACTCCAAAATGTTGCTGTCAATCATTCCAGCCTTCCTCCTCTATTCCTTTCCAAAGTGTGCTGTGATTACTAAGCTAAAATCAACTCTTGTCCCTTTCTTTTGGTAAAATGTTTATCACATAACTTCCTTACAAGGTACAGAATGTAGGCCTACTCCATTTACGTCAATTAAGTTTAATTCAAACTTGACCTTATTCTTTAGTCGGACGATTCTCATTACATTTTCATTAAAGAAATTAGAAATCTTCCGATTGATGACTTAAAAAGATTCTGAAAAATATATGAATCTCTCCTTCATTACTCTCTTAATCTCATATTGGAATATCCTAGTCAAATCTCACGAGAAAGATAACCACAACCAGGAGACCTTCCCAGGTACCAGGAGCTCTCAATGGGAACCAGGAGCCCTACACGGGAGTCATAAGCGGCCCCCCCGGGAACCAAGAGCTCTAACTGGGAACCAAGAACCCTACCTTGGAACCATGAGCCCTGCCTAGGAACCAGGACCCGTACCGGGAACGAGGAGCTCTCCCCCGGAACCAGGAACTCTCCTCAGGAACCAGTAACCCTACCAGGGAACCAGGAGCCCTCCTAGAGAACCAGCAGCCCTACCCGGTAAACAAGAGCCCTCCCCAGGAACCAAGAGCCCTCACCGGGAATTAGGAGCCCTACCCAAGAACCAGGAGCCATGCCCAGGAACCAGGAGCACTACCCGGGAACCAGGAACTCTCCTTGGGAACCAGGAGCCCTCCCAGGGAACCAGGGGCCATGCCAGGAACCGGAACCCCTACAAGGAAACAGGATCCCTCCCTGGGAGCCAGGAACTCTCCTCGGGAACCAGGAGCTCTACTTGGGAAACAGGAGCCCTCCCCGGGAACCAAGAGCCCTCACCGGGAATTAGGAGCACTACCCAAGAACCAGGAGCCATGCCCAGGAACCAGGAGCCCTACCCGGGAACCAGGAACTCTCCTTGGGAACCAGGAGCCCTCCCAGGGAACCAGGAGCCATGCCAGGAACCAGAACCCCTACAGGGAAACAGGATCCCCCCCCCTGGGAGCCAGGAACTCTCCTCGGGAACCAGGAGCTCTACTTGGGAAACAGGAGCCCTCCCCGGGAACCAGGAGCCTTCCCTAGGAACCAAGAGCCCTACCCGGAAACCAGGAGCCCTACCCGGAAATCAGGAACACTCCCCGGCAACCAGGAGCCCTCCCAGGGAACCAGGGGCCCTTCCTGGGAATCAGGACGCTTCCCTGGGAACCAGGTCCCCTCTCTGGGAACCAGGAGCCCTCCCCAGGAACCGAGAGTCCTCTCTGGGAATCAGGAGCCCTCCCCAGGTACCAGGAGTCCTTACTGGGAACCAGGAGCCCTCTCCGGGAACCAGAATTCCTTCCCAGAAACCAAGAGCCATACCCGGAAACCAGTAGCCCTACCCGAAAACCAGGGACCCTCCCCAAGAACCAGGAGCCCTCCAAGGGAACCAGGAGCCCTCCCTGGGAATCAGGAGCGCTCCCCAGGAACCAAGAGCCCTCCCTGGGAATCAGAAGCCCTCCTCGGGATTCAGGAGCCATCCCTGGGAACCAGGAGCCGTCCCTGGGAACCCGGAGCCCTCCCAGAGAACCAGGAGCCGTCCCCAGGAACCAGGAGCCTTCCCTAGGAACCACGAGCCCTACCCGGAAACCAGGAACCCTCCCTGGGAATCAGGAGCCCTCCCTGGGAGCCAGGAGCCTCCCTGGGAATCAGCAGACCTCCCAGGGAACCAGGAGCCCTCCCCGGGAACCAGGAGCCCTCCCAGGGAATCAGGAGCCTTCCCTAGTAACCAATAGCCCTACCCGGAAACCAGGAGCCCTCTTTGGAAATGAGGAACCCTCCCCAGGAACCAAGAGCCCTCCCTGGGGACCAGGCGCCCTCCCTGGGAATCAGGAATCCTCCCCAGGAAAAAGAAGCCCTCCCTGGGAACCAGGAGCCCTCCATGGGAATCAGGAGCCCTCCCCGGGAACCAGGGACCCTCCCCAAGAACCAGGAGCCCTACCCAAAAACCAGGGACCCTCCCCAAGAACCAGGAGCCCTCCCCGGGAACCAGGAGCCCTCCCCGGGAACCCGGAGCCCTCCTTGGGAATCAGGAGACCTCCCTGGGAATCAAGAGCCCTCCCCAGGAACCAGGAGCCTTCCCCACGAACCAGGAGCCATCCGCGGGAACCACGAGCTGTCCCGGGGAAGAAGGAGCCGTTCCCGGGAAGCAGGACCCCTCCCCAGGAATCAGGAGCCCTCCTCGGGAACCATGAGCCCTCCCTGGGAATCAGGAGCCGTCCCAGGGAACCAGGAGCACTCCCCGGGAAACAGGAGCCGTCCCCGGGAACCAGGAGCCGTCCCTGGGAACAGGAGCCCTCCTCGGGGACCAGGAGCCCTCCTCGGGAACCAGGAACCCTCCCTGGAAACCAGGAGCCCTCCCTGGGAACCAGGAGCCCTCCCAGGAAACCAGGAGCCCTCTCCGGGAACCAGGATTCCTTCCCAGAAACCAAGAGCCATACCCGGAAACCAGGGACCCTCCCCAAGAACCAGGAGCCCTACCCAAAAACCAGGGACCCTCCCCAAGAATCAGGAGCCCTCCCCGGGAACCAGGAGCCCTCCCCGGGAACCCGGAGCCCTCCTTGGGAATCAGGAGACTTCCCCAAGAATCAAGAGCCCTCCCCAGGAACCAGGAGCCCTCCCCACGAACCAGGAGCCGTCCGCGGGAACCACGAGCTGTCCCGGGGAAGAAGGAGCCGTTCCCGGGAAGCAGGACCCCGCCCCGGGAATCAGGAGCCCTCCTCGGGAACCATGAGCCCTCCCTGGGAATCAGGAGCCGTCCCAGGGAATCAGGAGCACTCCCCGGGAAACAGGAGCTGTCCCAGGAACCAGGAGCCGTCCCTGGGAACCAGGATCCCTCCTCGGGGACCAGGAGCCCTACTCGGGAACCAGGAACCCTTCCCGGAAGCCAGGAGCTATCCCCGGGAACCAGGAACACTCTCCGGGAACCAGGACCCCTCCTCGGGAACCAGGAGGTCTTCCTGGGAACCAAGAGCCCTCCCCGGCTACCAGGGCCCCTTCCCGGAAACCAGGAGCCCTAACAGGAATCAGGAACCCTCCCTAGGAACCAGGAGATTTAGGATACCAGAAAACTTCAAATCAATCAATCAGAGAAAGGGGAAGGTTCTCAAGCATACGACAATGGAAGGATTATAACAGGATAATGAAGGATTGTTGATAATTACTTAAATTGGACGAAATAAACCAATAAGGAGATGAAGTCTAAATGTTTGTAAAAAGCAAAATCTTTCCCCCTTTCCCAACCTTGAGGAGTCCATCTCTCAGGCACTCGACAACAATCAGTAAACTTCTCTCTCTCTCTCTCTCTCTCTCTCTCTCTCTCTCTCTCTCTCTCTCTCTCTCTCTCTCTCTCTCTCCCTAACCATGTAAAAGGTTAAAACTAAAAATATGGATAAATGTATTTTTAGGTAATTACCAATTGTCGTTCAGTGTGTTTGTTTGTGTGTGTGCATTTCGCAAGAACCAATGATGTGTAATT
>NC_090762.1:51807329-51812329 GCF_036898095.1 Palaemon carinicauda | reverse complement strand
AACTTCTGCCTGGATTTCATGTCTTCATAAAAGGAATTTTATTTTTATAGATTGATCACCACTAGAAAGGTAGGTGTAAAGATGCGTGTTTTATATTAATGAAAAACAAAGCAGAGCAATAATAAAAACGCACTTGGTCTTAATTAGAAAAATTATTATCATTAGTTTTCATCTAATGAAAAAAACTTCTTATCGTTATGCTGCATAACCTATTTTCCCTCTCTCAAAGGTTATTAAAGTAAATCTCAATTGAATTCGCTGTCAACGCTAGAGCCCGTGTCTTGCATGAGGCAAGGCAATCTTATAAGTAAGTAATAGCATAGCTTTCAAATACAAAAGATTACTGAGCCTCAAAACAAAAGGGATTACTTTATATAAGATTTCTGCGGCAGAATTAAAGTTCTTTGATGAGGGTAAGATAATGTAAAATATAATACTCTTTCTTTGCTTCGCGTTTGATAAAACTGTTATCCCTCTTGAGTTACGAGTTTTCTTTTATTTACTCCGTTGTCTAAGAGAACAATACTTGATTTATATAGATTATCCATGACCTTGACCTTATTAAGGCATTTCGGATACAAACAATCCATGCTCTTCTTAATATGTCATATTATAACCATTATTATTATTATTATTTACTAAGCTACAACCCTAGTTGGAAAAGCAGGATGCTATAAGCCCAGGGTCCCCAACAGGGAAAATAGCCCAGTGAGGAAATGAAACAAGGAAAGATAAAATATTTCAAGAAGAGTAACAACATTAAAATAAATATTTCCTATACAGATTATAAATACTCTAACAAAACAAGAGGAAGAGAAATTAGATACAACAGTGTGCCCGAGTGTACCCTCAAGCAAGAGAACTCTAAACCAAGACAGGGGAAGACCATGGTATAGAAGCTATGGCACTACCCAAGACTAGAGAACAATGGTTTGATTTTGGAGTGGCCTTCTCCTAGAAGAGCTTCTTACCATAGCTAAAGAGTCTCTTCTAACCTTACAGAGAGGAAAGTGGCCACTAATCAATTACAGTGCAGTAACCCCTTTGAGGAAGAAGAATTGTTTGGTAATCCCAGTGTTGTCAGGTGTATGAGGACAGAGGAGAATATGTAAAGAATAGGCCAGACTATTCGGTGTATGTGAAGGCAAAGGGAAAATGAACCGTAACCAGAGAGAGGGCTCCAATGTAGTACTGTCTGGCCAGTCAAAGACCCCATAACTCTCTAGCAATAGTATCTCAACGGGTGGCTGGTGCCCTGGCCAACCTACTACTACCTACCTACTACCTATCTAGGGTTCGAGTCCCGCTCAAGTTCGATAGTTTCTTGTAGTGTCTGCAACCTTACCATCCTTGTGACCTAAGGATGAGGGATTTGGGGGAGCCTATAGGTTTACCTGATGAGTCATGAACAGCCAATGCTTGGCCCTCCCTGGTCCTAGCTTGGGTGGAGAGGGGGCTTGAGCGCTGATCATACTTAAGGTCAGTTTCTAGGGCACTGTTCTGCTAGGTGACTATCACTATCAGTTGCCTTTAAACTTTAAACTTTTAAAAATATTACCATCATTATTAATAATGTTATTGTGATTTTGTTACCCAGACCTTGGAACTCTGTGGTCAACCTGCTAATTGATGTATGTACTGTATCACTGATATTATTGCATATCTTATCTTCTTTTTTTTTTATTGATGTCATAAGAGTAAGATCACTGTACCACTATTGTAATTCAGTATATGGATTTTGCTGAAACAAAGATTATTATTATTATTATTATTATTATTATTATTATTATTATTAATGCAAACAACAAAAATAAAATAACTGTCATTATTTGCACAGTCCATAAAACCTTTCTAACTGACTGTCATAAGGCTTGCAACCACAACACTATCGTTGGCGATCGCCTTAAAACAAAAAAAAAGAGAGAACATCAGTTGGACCAGGGCAAAACGGCCGTCCAATTGATAAGTTGTCTAGAAGGGATATCATGACACAAATATATTGTAGTGGAATCGAATACTCCATAACTGTTTCCCTCGACGTCCTCCATGAGACCACAAACGATTCATCGTATTAGGGGCATTCAACCCCAACGCGCAGAGCAACATACAACATGAATTATTCTCTTCAAGCAATAACTCTTTAGAGTGAGGTGATCTGCTTGTGATAAACTAGAAAGGAAAACAATCTTCGATGTTGATATCACTTTTAATGGTTATAAAGAATACATACAGAAATTTCATTTGTTTTTGGCATTAGATTTTCCGTAAACATAATTAATATATATATATATATATATATATATATATATATATATATTTACATATATATATGTATATGTATATATATATAAATATATATATATATATATATATATATATATATATATATATATATATATATATATATATATATATATATATATATATACAGTATATATTAAGAGAATCCAGACATTATTGTATCAAAAATATATGGCTTATTTTAATATGAAAAACACGTCTAAATGTGCAAAAATTTATCATACAAACACACATATATGTATATATATATATATATATATATTCTTTGTATGGTCTTGTCGTTCCACTATACATCTTGTAAATTATCGGTATTGCAATTCTTTGTTTATTATTATTATTATTATTATTATTATTATTATTATTATTATTTCATACAATTCCCTAATACTGTTCACCCCGTTTGATATATTTGTGTCATGTTACTGATAAAACATCTGTGTCCCTTTCAGCCAAGATGAATTTTCATATTCCTTTCGAAATGACACCCCAGTCCTTTTGAGAGTTGTGGTAATAACTCATTGTTGATAACATTCGCCTCTGTCCTTCCAATCTGCCATCAAAACAAACTTTATATGCGTCCAATCATATATGATACGTGCAAATGATAAATACGTATCTATCTATGAAGACGACAAAACAAGCTTCACTTTCGTTATGTTTAATGCAAAGTTCTCTTGCTCGAAGGTACACTCGAGCACACTATATATTCTATGTTTTCCCCCATTTCCTTTCCTCACTGGGCTATTTACTCTCTTGGAGCCCTAGGGCTTATTGCATCCTGCTTTTCCAACTAGGTTTGCAGCTCAGCTAATAATAATAATAATAATAATAATAATAATAATAATAATAATAATAATGAGCCTCAGGTGAAAATAACTTGTCACCTCAAAATACACCGGGACGAACCATTACTGTTTTTTCGTGTCTGTCAATAAAACATTATTTAAGCAGTACCTTTACCTTTGGTTGATTCAGCTACAGAACAAATATCTCCCCTATGTAATAAAGAGTATGTGTCTGGCTATATATATATATATATATATATATATATATATATATATATATATATATATATATACACACACATATATACATATATATGTATATATATATATATATATATATATATACACATATACAAATATATTTATATATATAAGTATATATATACATATAAATATAAATATAAGTATATATACATATATATATACACCTATATATATAAATATAAGTAAATATACAAATATATATATATATATATATATATATATATATATATATATATATATATATATATATATATATATATATATATTCGGTCGCGCTCAGTGGCATTGCCAGATGTATAACTACTCGGTATTTTCCCGTATCTCGGATAGGAGAGGTAGAGTACTCATACCCTGGTGAGAGGGGTTACCTTGAGAAGAACACTCGGAAACCACAACTGCCGTGTTTCATTTGGGAAAGGGGGAGGGGGTGGGAAGGATTAAATCCGTGTATGGGTGTGTGTACATAGCTATCCAAATATTTAGCCGTCACTTTTTACAAAACGCATGCACTAGCATTCATACATAAATCCCATGTATTCAAACGTAAAGTCTTCATTAATATGTATATTTTTTAATCATCCCTGATATAAGTTCACGAATGCGTTTCTCAATGTGATAAAATCTATGCTAATCGTATTTTTATTTATTTTTTTTTTTTTTGTTTTTTTTTTTGAGGGAAGCTTATTTGCATTGTATACGGGTTTTATTTCCAATTTTCTATGCTTATGATAACAAAATCTTGAGAAACATCATTCCAACATTAGTCTAAATAGAAGTAAAACTAAATCAAAGGAAAAAGGTGACTAAAAGAAACATATGAGAGACTCAGAGCAGGATATAAAAATGTAAGCTTTGGATATAAAAGGATTTATCATTGCACCTTTCTATAGAGCTTCAAAAAACTGTAATAAACCTGCTCTGATTAATCTAATTTTATCTAATTATTTAAAGTTTATTACGAATAAAGAACACAAAAACGCAGATTTTACCATTCATTCCAAAGTTCTATCTTTTTTATTTTCAATAACATACTCATAATAAAAGACTAAAGTAGCCGCATCCTCCGACGATATCCATCATCGACCCTGACTTATCTGTCTAAGCTGCCACAGTGAAATTCCCACCCTTCATCAGTAGAGACATTTGCCTGGTTTCAGCACCCGAGGTTCAGTTCTACATCAAAGTCATGACCCACTCAGGCAGCAAAGTAGGCTATGTCCTCACTACGATCCCTGACCACGCTTTCCCAAAAATCTCTGATTGGCTTTGCAAGCAGAGGGATGCCTCCATATAGTATGATGCCCTAAATCATAACTCCTGGAACAGTAATCACCGTAGCCAGCCACTCGTGTGGCTAAGATTTTTCACCTCTCGCAACAAATGGGAAATCAAATGGCCTCAATAGTCCACAGAAAAATTATCAGTATTGCTTGCATTTAGCCTGATGCTGATAGCTCTTCTTGTGAAGCAAACCTACTCAGTGCTTTTTGGTACAATGCCTGCAGGAACCTGAGAGAGCCAAGCTTCACGATATCAACAACTTTCCCATGAGGGACATGACGACTAGAGTCGATACCCTTATAGAAATCCACCTTTAAGAATTCCATCAATATCTCGACTCCTGACAAAGGGAACAACCATTCAATGCCG
>NC_090762.1:51774829-51802329 GCF_036898095.1 Palaemon carinicauda | reverse complement strand
GTTATTAACAAGTGATTGAAAATTTATCTCCCCTATATAATAAAGAGCAAGAGTTTAGCCATATATATATATATATATATATATATATATGTATGTATATATATACATATATATATACATATATATATTTATATATATATATATATATATATATACATATATATATATATATATATGTATATATATATATATATATATATATATATATATATATATATAACCCACAATGTATGAAAAATAGATAAATTTCTATTTTTCATACATTGTGGGTTATTTTATTTATCATAAATACACGGAAAATTGTGCATTTTAATGTATATATATATATATATATATATGTATATATGTATATATATACATATATATACATGTATATATATACATATATATATACATATATATATATATGTATATATATATATATATATATGTATATATATATATGTATATATATATATATATATGTATATATATATATATACATATATATATATATATTCCTGCCACGCTCACTGTATCACTGTATCTCTCCCCATCCCTCGGGTATGGGGGTGTTGAGTAGTCATACCCTGGTAATGAAGGTCGTAGTTAGAAAAGGGGGAGGGGGTGGGAAGGGTTGAATCTGTGCGCGCATATCTATCTAAATATTTAGCAACCATTTTTTTGACGGGTCGCGTACATGAATATATTAATAATGGTCTCTACCCTTACTTCCCACTTCCTTCTTATAACTGAATTAAAAGAAATAATCCGAACAATATTAGACTGACCAAGAAATTCCATTTGGACATTAAAGCAGAGAAAAGGAAAAACGCTAAAAAAAGTATCTTAATTTTCCCACTTTTAGATTTATGACCCTTAATTTCCTGTGTTTCTCTTCCGTGTCACATTCCTCAGATTCTCTCTTATTCATCTCCACTTCCTAAAATGGCCTACGATATTTTCTCCACTTCCTCCCGACTATTGATAGTATGGAGAGCATAGTTCAGGAGAAAAGAATGGGGGTCTCTCAAATGCTTTGGTTGCATTCTCTTTAACCTGAGAGAGAGAGAGAGAGAGAGAGAGAGAGAGAGAGAGAGAGAGAGAGAGAGAGAGAGAGAGAGAGATTGTGTTTTATTTGTAATATGAATGGTCTTTCCTTTCTAAGGTGATTATACAATTATAGTGGTGCCCCTATTTTGTGAATAAATATATTTTTGTAATACACATGGTTTATTTCGACCTTCTTGTTGACATTTGAGTTATTTTTGCTGTTTCATAGGCTATCGCTCCACTTATTCAGGAGTAGATAGTTATAGGGTGGATATATTGAAAGAACCTAGTGACGTGAGAAAAGAAGGCGTCACAATATATATATATATATATATATATATATATATATATATATATATATATATATATATATATATATATATATATAGCCATGGTTGATGCCAAACACGCGAATCGATACTGTGATAAAATTTTGTTGGAACTAAATGAAATTCTTTGGGGTGAAAATCTAAAGTATTATTATTATTACTATTATTATTATCATCATTATCATATGGTAAGCTACAACTCTAGTTGGAAAAGCTGGCTGCTGTAAACCCAGGGGCTTCAACAGGCAAAAATAGCCCAGCGAGGAAAAGAACAAGGAAATAAACTACAAGAAAAGTAATGAAGAACCAAAATAAAATATCTTAAAACCAGCAACAATATTAAATTGGATCTTTCATTTATAAACTGAAAAAAAAAGAGGAAGAGAAACAAGACAGAATAGCATGCCAGCGAGTGTACCCTCAAGCAGGGAAGAAGAAAGACTTGTTAGAACAACAAGTGCGCATTTTACATTGCAACGTGAAGCAAAATTATTATTTTACCGTCTGTTTACATGTCTGCATATTTTAGACGCAGGGCGTATGTAGTCTGGTTGGTTGACTAGAAGTTTATAATTATAAAATTGCACATTATAATATTTGGGACATTGTTATTGATAAATATATCCCTCCTTTGGAGTTCCCATATATTTTGACCAATGAATTCCTTGAAAGTTATGTTTTATGCATCAGCCGCCAAACGTTGTTGTTGTTTTCACCTTTGTCGTTTCAGTCTTTATTTTGAAGACATTAATCCTAGCAAACATTACCTAGTGCTACAACTTATATGGACTTTATGGCGATTATCTCCAAAACTTCCAAATTGTGACTAAAAGCCGCATGCTAGAACTCTTTTCGTGTTGTGAGAAATATCATGACGATAAAATAGAGATGTTATATTATCAGAGTTAAGTTAAATGTTTCTATATTGCTTCAACCACGTAAGTACTTATACATATTCATAGCAATGTCAATTATCCTAAAAGTTTTAATTATGATTCCATGTTAAGCATCTATATAAATGAATATATTTGGTAATCAAGTTCATTGTTTTTTTTTTTTTATCTCTGGTGATGAAAGACAGGAGATAAATTCTGATGTCTGGTTGAGTTTTCTTGTTAGATACATTCGCTTGGTTCGTTTCTCAAAGGATCAGGAAGATATAACATTCGTGACACTGGTGATATGGGCTGAAATGAAGAAGGCTCCGTCTACCTTTACACGAGAGCCAGGATCAATAGTTCACTCGAATCTACCACTATTCTAGTACTACCTAATTAGCTCATGCTATCTAAAATTAACGTAAATTCTAATCAATTATTACTTAAAGTAATATTCCACACACCTTGCATAATATTAATCTTATTTCTTTTATCGTAAATCAATTGAACCTTTCTCTCATAATAGAATTCCCTCTTTCAAAGTAAATCAACGTAAATTACAGTTACATTCGCTTACGGGCTGCCAACACAAGAGCCCGTGTCCGCATCTGACAAGGCAATCTCAACACACACACACACACACACACACACACCTAGTGGCGACTCAAATACGCCGGTATCTTTTTATACTCTGCCATATCTACTGTAATATGTAATGTACCAATCATGGTCTCTTAAATAAACTATTTCAGATTCATGGATACCTGATCGTATTAGGCTCCTAGGGTCTTTGGATATTATTGATAAAGCCAATACTCCTAGATGAAACCACAGGTTAAAAATTACGTTTCCAACATGTTCTTTACCCTATAAGCTCATGTCATCAAGTCAAGTTTTCGCTCTACTCGTTGAGCTACAGACATCAAAGAGCAATTTCAAAATAAGCAAAATTTAATAGGTAACTTTTTAATACTGCCATTTCCACGACTGATGATCCTGATATTAATGAACGAACTTAATTACGTTCAAATGAATGACATAATTCCTTTTGGTTGCCTTGAGACTACACAGACAAGGGCAATATAAGGGGAATAAAATAATTTATTATACTAGAAACATATTTTCTTAAAATATGAATTATTTTAATTTTTATTCAATCATAATTTTTGTATCTAAGAATCTTAGTGCATCGTTTTTTTACTTGTAGCTATCATAAAATTTACCAGGTATAAGGATACAAAATTTCTAATTTATTCAAACCCTTCAAAGTTGTACAACTCTAAGGAGAATTTACAACCGAATGTAATACTACTCTTCTGGTCGGGACTTGTGTAATTAATTGTATGTTATACGTAAAAGAAGAATAGAGAAATTTGAAGTACAAGCCCCGTTGCTTTAATAATACCCAGGAAGTTATTTTCTGGTCTAGCATTTCCCGTAGGACTTGTTCATAACCTCTTCCTTCTGGAGTATTGCCGATAAATTTCCCTTGGGATCTCATAAAACTCCTCCTGTAAAATATGCAAAGTATGTCAATGGATAATACGGTGTTTATAGTTTATCAGGGCTATTGGAGTGCTATCCATTTTTGGACTTGGGAGAGGCGCTGTGAATTTAAATAACGTCATTATCCTATGAGGCATTAACCCTCTGGTGGTCCCGTCCGTGAGAGAATAGCTGTCTGACTCATGACTTCTAGCCAGGGAGCAATGACGTCATGCGTCAACCTGGAGCAATGACTTATTGTGTTAGTCTACTTACGCTGGTAATTCGTACCGTAACTAACGAAGGAATAACGATAGAAAGAAACTGAAGATGGCATTAAAAAGCTGAATAAATATTCCTTATTACGGTTATGGTTTTTTGAATAGATTACGTCTAAGTATGTCATCGGATCTTCAAATTCATTCATGTAATATTTTTTTGGGGGGAAATGGTGTTTAAAGTATCATCATCATCATCATCATTATTATCATCATTATTATTATTATTATTATTATTATTAATAATAATAATAATAATAATATATAGAAAAGCAAAATGCTATAAGGATTCTCTTACTGATACTACAACAGACTCTTATGACTAAAAAGTAATAAAAAAAAAAATTCCAATTTTAGTTGTCTTTAGAATACTAAACCCTTTTGTTATTATCAACTATTTTGCGAATACTGAAGACTGTCTTTTTAGGTGAGAGCAACAAATCTAATTATCTTTAATTTTTTTTTAAATTTCAAATAGACATAATAAGATTGCATTACTCTTATTAAATATTTGTGATGACAGTTCATAAAAAACTACATATGAATATACAGTATCTAACAATAATAATAATAATAATAATAATAATAATAATAATAATAATGATAATAATAATAATAATGAAAGTAAAGAAACAAGTAAACAACTATGACAATAAACATCATCACCATCTATTAATAATAATAATAATAATAATAATAACAATAATAATAACAATAATAATGATAATAATAATAATAATAATAATAATAATAATAATAATAATAATAAAGAATGTGTTCTCTGTGGAAAAAACGAAAAACTATGGTATTTTTTTTTCTTATTAACATAACGTACAATTTACATATTTCAAATGCTATATAGGTATATATAAAGAGTACTATCAAGCCCCTCAATCTTTTTAGAAAAATTCTTTCCATCTTTAGAGGGTCTGAGGATGGCTAAGAACAATCGTCGGAATTTAAGCATTTTAATGATACAAAGGGTTAATTTTTGTGCGTTTAAAGGTCTCTCTACTTGATGATAATAATAATAATAATAATAATAATCATAATCATAATAATAATAACAATAATAATAACAACAATAATAATAATAATATTTATAATAACAATAATATTAATAATAATAAAATAATAATAATAATAATAATAATAAAAATAATAATAACAACAAAAACAACAACAACAACAACAATAACATAGGAACATTTATCTTATGGATATTTAGTTAGAAAATCAAACTCATGGTTACCGACTCTGGCAGAATTACTATTTTAACCAAAAATATTTGTCCAATATAATTAAACTGAAGCAGTGATATAAAATCTCCTGTCCCACTTGTCATAGTAATAAAATCGAAACGTATTCCAAATAATTGGCAGTCAATTACTGGATTTTGCTGGACAGTAAAAGCCATTTAGTTTGCATTCGTCCCGCAATCACTGTCCTATTATGCCAATACTTTCAATACTGTGTGCGAAATTATTTAAATTAAGCAATGAATAGGGAAGCAAATAGGAACAGATAATGGAAAAGGTTTATTATGACCAAACTATTGGTGATTTCATTCATTTCCTCAGTGGTCACTTTCTTTTTGGTAAGGGTAGAAGAGACTCTTTAGCTTTGGTAAGCAGCTCTTCTATAGTCCATTTCTTTTAGCGATGCATATTTGCACCGACTCGCGGCGGTGCCCTTTTAGCTCGGAAAAGTTTCCTAATCGCTGATTGGTTAGAATTATCTTGTCCAAACAATCAGCGATCCGAAACTTTTCCGAGCTAAAAGGGCAACGCTGCGAGTCGGTGCAAATATGCATCGCTAAAAGAAATGGACTATAGGAGAAAGATACTCCAAAAGCAAACCATTATTCTCTAGTCTTGGGTAGTGCCATGGCCTTTGTCCCATGGTCTTCCGCTGTCTTGGGTTACAGCTCTCTTGCTTGAGGGTACACTCGGCCACACTATTCTATCTTATTTCTCTTCCTCTTGTTTTGTTAAAGTTTTTATAGTTTATATAGGAAATATTTATTTTGGTGTTACTCTTCTTGAAATATTTCATTTTCGTTGTTTCCTTTCCTCACTGGGTTATTTTCCCTGTTGGGGCCAGTGGGCTTATAGCATCCTACTTTCCCAACTAGGGTTGTAGCTTGGTAAGTAATAATAATAATAATAATAATAATAATAATAATAATAATAATACTGAAAATTTCAGGAGACGTTAAAACATGCTAATATAAAGTTCCCACGAGTCTTTGGAGACTAAAATGAACGATAACATGGACAGTAAGAATGCTGAAAGTATCATTACTTACGGTTTTATGAGGCGTTAAAAAATGCTGATAACATTGTTCCCATAAGCCTTTGAAGCATAAAATGAAGGATAATGTGGACAATAAGATTGCTTGAATGTAGTTATAAAAGTGTAGCTCTGGGTGGTTCTTTGTAAAAAACCTTTTTGCTTGTATAACTGAGATATTAATCCTGCTTTTATAGCTTTGATAACTTTAAATCAACACAGCGCATTGAATTTCGTTAAAAGGTAATATAGATTCAATGAATGCCTTGTAGAGGAATCAATTAAGATGAATAAAAATGATTGGTAGCCAGCAGGGGGAGATCTGGAGAAATGTAATCTATCTTCAGGGAGCCTTTGTCTACGAACATTAGCGTTCATACTCTCTTAGGTAGCCTTAGCCTAATCACTGATGCCTCAAATATAAGTAGAGAAAAGACAAATTAAAAAATGTTGATGGATAACAAAGATAAGAGACAAGGTAGCGGAAAATATGCTTGATATCTAAAACAACAAAATAGGAGTTAGTTCAAATGCATAGAGAAGCAAACATTAACTCAGCCTGAGCTCAGTGGCTTCCCCCATATACCGTCCCAGATGTATTAGTTTGAATTGTGTCCCAGAAATCTATGCTGCTCCACCTACTAGCCAGGAAGCCTTTGGTTACTCCACCCATAGTAGCCAATTTCAATTATTCAATCAATCACTTAGCTTGTCTGGTCTTTGGACCGCCAGTGGCTCGCTTCACTTGCAATTTAACATTATCTCATTGCTCCTCTGTTCTGGCAAATGGTACTTGTTGCACTATGAGTGTCAGCAACGATGCCAAGTATATTGTGGTTACTTAATTTATCTAATCAATAACTAAGTTCAATTGGTCTTTGCTTTACCATGGCTCACCTCATCCACAATTTAACATTATCTCATTGATCCTCTCCTCTGGTAGGCAGTACATGCTGCGCTATGCTCGTTAGCTAATTGGCCAGGTAAATTGGCGGTATTTTAATGATCTAATTAATTACTTAATTCGACTGGTCTTTGCTCCACCATAGCTCACTCTGCCTACAATTTAACATTACTTCATTGCTCCCCTGTTCAAGCGAGCAGTACATATTGCGCATTACTCCCTCGACCGTCTGATAACAGAGGTCACTAGTAACGTCAACCAATGTGACGGAAAAATATTCGCAGACATATTGAAACAATATGATCCAATAAACTGGAGCAAATCTGCGGAAAACATCAGCAAAATATTAGAAGAAATTCCAAAGAAAATCCAAGTGTTAAAGAGACTTATAAAGAAAGTCTACATCAATCAACACATTCCATCAAAGAACAATAAGAAGTCCAATATGGTGAATATGCTGATTGATGCAATGGGAAAAAGAATGCCAAAATGGTGTAATACATGTAAGATATGGTATTCCATTAATAATCCTCAACAATTGATTAGAAAATGTGATGCCTGTCATGTCCCAACACATCCCACATGTGCTGAAATACAGCAAAAAATAAAAAATAAAGACACAAAGGTATTTTGCTCAACATGCTTAGTCTGGATAGAAAATATAATTAAGTCGAGACTAAATCTGCAAGTAGTTGAAGATAAAGAAGAGGAAGAAGAAGAAGAAGAAGAAAAAGAAGAAGAAGAGAACAATGAACAGGATATGTGTAAGGATGCAGAAGAAATCATTGATATAACATATGATGCCATCCAACAACATACTTATGAAGAAATAAATTACCAGATGGAAACAAATAATAGACCCAAGAGACTCTACCCGGACCTACATAATTTTAGGGAAGAGCAAGAACAAGAAAAAATAGAAAAGAAGGATATAGTCTGCAATATGCTGAAAAGAGGGAATTGCAGATTTGGCGAAAGATGCTACTACAAGCATCCAAAGATATGCCATAATTATGAAATATATGGTAAATGTGCGTATTTAGACGGATATGGAGACGAATGCAGAGATCTCCATCCAAAAATATGCAAAAACCTAAAAGAAGGAAAAGGATGCATTTACAACAAAAAATGTCGATATATGCATCCTGCAACCATGAATGAATGTAAGAAAACTCAGCAAACTGAAAAGAAAAATGAAAGCAAAAAAGAAACAAAAAAAGAAACAAAAAAGCAGGCCGTGTATATACCGAGCTTTGAACCAAGAGCCCCAAGATATGAGGCCTTTCAACCCAAACCTGCACATTTAGAGCCCAACTACAAAGAATGCATCTATAATGCCAGGGGTTGGTGCAGATATGGGGACAGTTGCAGGTATACACACACAAATAAATATGAAGGCGAAAGAGCAAATATAATAGAAAAGTTGGATTTTTTAATGGCAGAATTCCGGGAAATGAAGAAAAGAACATCATATCAGAACAGGAAGGAAGCATGGGAGAATCCATATTATTACCAATATTAAATAATGGGGATGAAACACAAACCATAATAGTAATGAATGCACAGGGTTTAGTCACGAGTAACTCTAAAAGGAAAATAGAGTTCTTAGAAGAACTAACCCAAATTGAAAAAATAGATATATTAAATATAAGTGAAACATGGTATTCCCAAGAGACTGGCAGTGATGACCAGATAAAGGGTTTCCAAACTTATAGATCAGACAGAAAAAATAGGAATCAAGGGGGAACCGCAATATATGGAAGAGACATAAATCAAGGAAAAGTATGTGAAAAATACAGCAACACAGAATGTGAATTGATTGCGGTAGAATTTGAATTTGAAAAACTAATGAATATTGTAGTTTACAGACCCCCAAACACTAAGGAGTTTGACATAATAATAGAAAAAATAGATGATATATGTAGAAACCATAAAGACTGGAATATACTCCTATCCGGAGATTTTAACTTTCCTTTCGTGGATTGGAAAGAACGGATAGAAGAAAGTGGTTGTATGTATACATATAAAAAAGATAGTAATAGTAGCGCAGAAGATAAGAGGCAATTTGAAAAGCTTCAAGATATGCTATTAGAACATAATATGCAACAAATAAACCACATTCCAACAAGAAAGGAAAATGTCCTAGATCTAGTATTTGTGAATGAGGTGAATTATGTTAAAGAAATAATAGTGTATAACACGGGAATTTCAGACCACAATGTCATAGAATTGATAGTTCATTCCAAAGCAAGTGATCACAGAATTAATAAAAGCACAAAACTTTGGGAAGGATATGGAAAATATAACTTTTACAGTAAGAATATAAAATGGTCAGAAATAAATGAAGAACTGAATAAAGAATGGAAAAATGTATTTATAAGTGATAATATACAGGTAAATACAGATATACTGTACAAAATACTGGAGAAAATTGTTGAAAAATATGTACCGAAAAAAAACAATAAACAAAAGACGTACATACCAAGAGACAGAAGGATCTTATTTCAGAAAATTAAAAAGTGGAAGAAAAATCTTGCAAAAGAAAAAAATGTGTGGAAAATGAGGGAAATAAAATGTAAGATAGAAAATGCAGAACAAAAGATTATACAGTCGAAAGAAAATGAAAAAAGGGACTTAGAAGAAAGGACACTTCAAAATATAAAAAGAAACCCCAAAGTACTTTACTCCTATGCAAAAAAGATGAATAAAAGGAGAATAGAAATAGGCCCTCTAAGAATTGAAGGACGGCTAACGAATGAAAAAAAGGAAATGTGCAACATATTAGCAGAAAAATATAAGAGTGAGTTCACGCCAAGAATTGCGAATGAGAATAATGAAACAGAAATGAGAGAAGAAAATGTTGAATATCTAACGGATATAGATATTAATGAAGCAGATATTGTTACGGCTATAAACGAAATTAAAAATGGATCGGCAGCCGGACCAGATGGAGTTCCAGCGATTTTGTTAAAAAAAACTGCAAACACTATCGCGAAGCCACTTGCAATACTGCTAAGACAGAGTATAGATATGAGCGAGATATATGTTAAACATAAATTAGCTTATATAACCCCTATCTTCAAAAGTGGATCAAGACTAGAGGCAAGCAATTATAGACCTGTTAGTCTAACATCACATATTATGAAAGTGTATGAGAGGGTAATAAAAAAGAAAATAATGAACCATTTGGTCAAAAATAATTTGTTTAATATGGGTCAACACGGTTTCGTACCTGGAAAAAGTACACAGACCCAACTGATAGCTCACTATGAAAACATATACAATAATATGATAAATGAAAAAGACACAGATGTGATCTATCTAGATTTTGCAAAAGCCTTTGACAAGGTAGACCATAACATATTGGAGAAAAAAATGAGAAAGCATAATATTGTGGGAAAGATAGGAAAATGGGTAAAAGAATTCCTGCAAAACAGAAAACAGATAGTGGTTGCAAATGACGAGAAATCAGATGAAGCCCAGGTAATATCTGGTGTGCCCCAAGGTACGGTATTAGCTGCACTGCTATTTGTTATTATGATCTCAGACATAGACTGTGATGTTGAAAACTCCGTAGTGAGAAGTTTCGCCGATGACACAAGAATAAGTAGAGAAATTACTTGTGATGAAGATAGGAACTCACTACAAAGAGATCTAAACAAAATATATGAATGGGCGGAGATAAATAGGATGGTATTTAACTCCGATAAATTCGAATCAATAAATTATGGAAACAGAGAAGGAATGGTGTATGCATACAAGGGACCTAATAATGAGACAATCACAAACAAGGAAGCAATTAAAGACCTTGGTGTAATTTTAAATAGGAATATGTTATGCAACGACCAAATAGCAACACTGTTGGCTAAATGTAAAGCAAAAATGGGAATGTTATTCAGACACTTTAAAACAAGAAAAGCTGAACACATGATTATGCTTTACAAAACTTATGTGCGTAGTACACTCGAGTACTGCAATGTGATATGGTACCCACACTACCAAAAGGATATTGCGCAAATAGAGAGTGTACAAAGGTCCTATACTGCTAGAATAGAAGAAGTTAAGGACCTTGATTACTGGGAAAGACTGCAATTTTTAAAACTATACAGTCTAGAAAGGAGAAGAGAACGCTACATGATAATACAAGCATGGAAGCAAATAGAAGGAATTGCTGAAAACATCATGGAGCTTAAAGTATCAGAAAGAGCAAGCAGAGGTAGATTAATAGTGCCAAAAAGCATTCCAGGTAAACTGAGAAAGGCGCACAGGACATTAATCCACTACGCACCAGCATCGATAATGCAGCGACTATTTAATGTGCTGCCAGCTCATCTAAGAAACATATCAGGAGTGAGCGTAGATGCGTTTAAAAATCAGCTCGATAAATACCTAAGATGCATCCCAGACCATCCAAGACTGGAAGATGCAAAATACACCAGAAGATATTTTAGCAACTCTCTGGTGGATATACGAGGTGCCTCACACTGAGGGACCTGGGGGGAACCCAAACAAAAAATAAGGCAATAAGGTAAGGTAAGGTAAGGTATAATTCACATGGCCACTTGCATTAAATCATTATCGGATCATTTTCCGTTGTTTTCGCACAAAGGAAGCACAGACAGTGATAATCTGCCATTCATTGTGCACAGGGATTCCAGGCTGTCAATTGAAGCATGGGTTTTCTGGGATACAAGTCGGAATACTGTGTCTCACAGAACTCTAAACAAAACAGTATCGTGTCATATAAAACGCTCTTTGAGTGGCCCAATATAGACCAATTCAATATTACCTAACCTCAGTTATAATAAGCGTGTTTTGAAGCAATATTCAAATGTTCTATATGGGGTCACTCAGATTGCATTTTATCTGATACAATAATATCTAGTTCGGGACGATATATAGAAGCATCATACGACATCGTATCCAAGTGTCTTTGCAATAGAGCATTTCCTCAATTTATTGTGAATTTATCATAATGTTTTTTAACACAAAAAATCCCATCTTAATTTCGTAGGCTGGATCAGGAATGTATGCAGATTGTTGACATTGTTATGATAAATGATTTAATAATATAACTTGCCTTTTTTATTGATATAGCTTCTCGGCAAAACTGAGTAAAGTAATGTTTATCCATGAAAGCTACTGTGTGTGTGAGAGAGAGAGAGAGAGAGAGAGAGAGAGAGAGAGAGAGAGAGAGAGAGAGAGAGAGAGAGAGAGAGAGTTTTCATTCTTTAATTCATACTTTTTATAACATATGTCAAAGATTAATAAAACTGATTTAAATATTATTGATAATAACAAAAATAATGATTGCAATGATAATCACAATAACAATAAAAAGTAAAGATAATAATAATAATAATAATAATAATAATAATAATAATAATAATAATAATAATAATAATAATAATAATAATTTGCAGTAGAGTTAAAACATAAAACCTACGGATCCCACATACCCAAAATAACTCATTCAAGAGTTAACAAAATCCTAAGGACGAAAACAAGACCACAAAGGAAAAATGAAAAAAAAAAAAAATCAAAACAACAGACAAGATAAATAACAAACAATGTGAAAGTGGCTGTGATCTTCATTTTACGGGTCAGTGAAAACTCATTAAGTTAAGAAATTGAGCGAAAAGAAAAGAAAAAAGGAAGAAAAACGTCCAAGACGGGGAGGAGCAGCCACGGACAAAATAACTTGGCAACCCGCCTGTCATCAAACAACGATTTCATCAATGAAAAAAAAAAAAAAAAAAAAAAAAAAAAAAAAAAAAAAAACAAGCAGAAACGCACTGGGAAAGATGAGGGGGAAAGGGAGGGGGGTGGTTGGGAGGTGGGCGTAGTTGAGTGGGCGGAAGGAGATTGTCAAAAAAGATATATATATATTTTTTTTTTTTTGAGGGGAGGGGTATTAGATACCAAAAAGGATTCATTGTTTGGATAAGCAAGATGAGGGATATTTTGTACATGTGAACACACAAATACACACACACACACACACACACATATATATATATATATATATATATATGTGTGTGTGTGTGTGTGTGTATATACTGTATATATATATGTATATATATATACATATATATATAAATATATATATATATGTATATATATACATATATATATATATATAAATATATATATATATATATATATATATATATATATATATATATATATATATATGTGTGTGTGTGTGTGTGTGTAAACATATGCATATATAGACACACGCACATATATATACATATATATATACATATATATATATATATATACACACATATATATATACATATATATATGTGTATATATTTATATATATATATATATATGTGTGTGTGCGTGTGAGTGTCTGAAACATAAATGTACCAAGAAATATGTTTTAAACAACAGATATAGAAAGAATTTGTGTAGAAATCCCGAAAGTTAACACGTGACGAACATAAAATATGTTATTTAGCCACGAAAAGAAGAGACTTCATTGGAGTTAGTACTTTCGTCCACTAGTGATATCGACGGATATTCCTAGTTCCGAGCTTGGGACTGTTGGATTTCAAGTCAGAGGCTAAGAAGAAAAACTGCTACAAGAAAATTAGCTCTCAACTAAAACACGAGTTCTCTTGCTTGAGGGTACACTCAGGTGCACTATTCTATCGTATTTCTCCTCCTTTTGTTTTTTCAAAGTTTTTATAGATTGAATATGAATGATTTGTTTTGGTGTTATTACTATTCTTAAGATATTTTACTTTGTTAATTACTTCTCTTGTAGTTTATTTATTTCCTTATTTCGTTTCCTTGCTGGGTTATTTTCCCTGTTGGAGCACTTGGGCTTGTAGCATCCTGCTTTTCCAACTAGGGTTATAGCTTAGCCAGTAGTAGTAGTAGTAGTAATAATAATAATAATAATAATAATAATAATAATAATGACGATGAAACTATTTTGGCTTTCCATCAAGCTTAATTATTGGAAATGGATACGAAGCAGAATTAACTTAAATAAACGTTTTTTTTTTTCAGGAAATTTTATACATGCAAAAACAACTTTAAACTAAGTGTTGATTGATTTAAATATAACCATGTACTTTTGCAGAAGAAAGTGACACAAGATCAACCATTCAAGATAAAGTTAGCATTTCATTATATCTCAGTATGTTTTAAACACTTGAATGCAAGATTGCAAATTCATATATTTTCGAACAATAGAATTGATATATGTAATAAGACTATTTTTCCTTTTTCTTTGAAAAGACAAACGAAGTGGGAACTCATTTTCTGTGTCTTCATTACATTATATTTCACAATGTTACCGAGCGAAATTCTTTACATTAATTGCATGTCGGTTGGTACTTACTGCATGTACTTTTATCATACTGTCCTGGAAACTATATAAAAGAATAATGCAGAATGATCTACTCTTGACTACCACCATAATAGTAATGTACGATTTAAAGATTTAAAGGCCACTCGTAAATGGCAGGGATAAGGGACAATGATATTGTCATGGTTAGCAAGGCAAGCCCTTCTCCATCCAAGTTAGGACCAGGAAGGACCAGGCAATGGCTGCTGATGATGACTCAGCAGGTAGACCTATAGGCTCCTCCAAACCCCCATCCTTAGCTCATAAGGATGGTGAGATTGTAGATACTACAAGAAGCTATTAAGCTTGAGCTGGACTCGAACCCCAGTCCGGCAAATCGCCAGACACGGACGTTCCCAATAGGCCACCACAATTATGGAAAATTGGCATTTCTTCCCACACTTCATAAAAGGCATAAGAAAAAACCCAGTCTTAAAAATCGCGACGAAGGACTAGTACATTAAAAGGAGTATTTTCATTTGATAATTCAAAAGTTGCTTCCAGAAAGAAGAAAATATAGCAATCATGCAACTTGAAAGAGCATTTTCATGCCTCACAGAGCTTGCCGGGCCTCATATGGAAAGAAGAATCTTAGTTATCAGGAAAAAATACAAAAAATAACACTCTTGGGTCGGTCGGATGTCCTTGCAAGTTCTTTGGATATTACTAACAACTTTATTACCAATAATTCTCCATTTGAAGTTGGTCAACTAATATTTCTCCCAAAACCAATTAATGATCAGTTAGTAATATCTCAGAACTGATAGCAAAAGGTTGTTGATAGTTTTTCATGATAAAAAGAAGAGACAAAAACTACTTATTCTCTTAAGCTGAAGCTTCAAGCGTATTTCATATGGATTTATTTCTCTAAACAATAAAGACAGAAGTCTGGAAGAGGAAAAATTATTTGCTACTAATGCCTTCAATGGTAAACAAAAAATCATCGCTTGTAAAAAATTATATACTGAACTGTAATGTTCACCGGTGAAGATCATAGCTATTTAGATGCTAAGAAAAATAGCGCATTGGATAAAGAAAATATCTGAAACCGGAGAAAAAGTAATAAAACTAAACGAACAACACCAATATGATAACTTTATTTTGTGTATCGGAAGGACAACACTGCAGTACGAAACCAGCGCCATTATTACAGAGTAATGACCCGAACACCCATCAAGTGAAATGTTACTATCCTGTCATTACCATCATAAAAGGAGAAGGAGAGGAAGTATGAAGATGTTCCACATCATAAAATGGGAGGAAAGGAGAGAGATGAAGCGATGGGTCTTGAAATCGCTGCCAGGGAACAAGACAAACGTAAGAAGCCAGAGGAAATCGATGCTTCGTTTCCAATCATATTTATAGCACCTTTAGCTTCAAGATATAGCGTTGATCCCTGCAGAGATTATGAGAGGCTGAGGGAGACTCAATGTTTTGACAGGGATTTTACACTGTGTGGCTTATTCGAATGGCAGTTATAGGTTTACTCTTTTTTTCCTCTCTTGATATTACTGGTCTATCTCATCAATGGAGTAGGCCTGTGTTTTCCTTTGGTGATAAAATACATTTTCATTGTTAAAAGAAAAAGTATAAAGATATGATTTGATTGACAATCAGCCTTCTTTTACAGATCAGAGATTCTGAGATATTATTTTTCAAATTATTGGTTTGTTTTATTAGTCGCTTATAATAAGAAGTGTGATAATTTTCATAAAGAATCGTGTATATACGAAAGAAACCTTCAAATTATCTTTATATCGATACAAAATAAACATTAATTTCTTCCAAGCATTCAAACAATTCATGTGGTTATTTAAAGCATCCTTTAAGCAGGATAATAATACAAGTCTCCTTTAAACTAGATAGTTATTCAAGCATCCTTCAAGCCGGACAGTTAGACCAAACATTGGGATGGCTGTATTGATAACATCTATTTTGATATTGAGAGATCAAGAGACCTTAAAGGAAGTGTCTTTATAAAACAGGGCGGGTACATTAGATCTAAGAGAATGGTCAGTACTGTGCAATAATGTAAGCCGGACTGATATTTAATTATATCAGTTTCATTGTTTCTCTTTTTTCATTTTTCATAATGAGGGTACAAAGGAATTCCTGAAAATGCCCAAGGGGTACAGAAGGACAACAAGGTTGAGAACCCGTGCCATAAAAGGACGCTAATTTGAATCTTTTTTTTAGATTTGCTTCTGAATAGTCAAGGACCCTCATAACAGAAAAGTAAAAAAGTAAAATTATATTTATGTAGAATTAAGTTACTAGGACCGCTTACTCACCATAATATCATTAGCATGTTTCCTTCTCCAATCAGAAACAAAGGTATTCCACATTAGAGGTTGTGGTGGCTAGGCGATATGCCAGACTGGGGTTCGAGTCCCGCTCAAGCTTGATAGTTTCTTGTAATGTCTGCAATCTCACCATCCTTGTGAGCTAAGGATGGGGAGTTTGGGAGAGCCTATAGGTCTACCTGCTGAGTCATCAGCAACCATTGCTTGGCCCTTCTTGGTCCTAGCTTGGGTGGAGAGGGGGCTTGGGTGATGGTCATATGATTAGTCCCTTGGGTATTGTCCTGTTAGCTAAGGCATTGTCATTGTCCCTTGGATCTGCCTTTCATGAGCGTCCTTTTAAAACCTTTAATGGAATGTCATGGTATAGAGCAGGGGTTACCAACCTTTTTGTTTTTCTGCACCAATTGGGCATTTTCATACATTCCAGTGTGCCCCTAAAATTGAGGATGTAAAGGGGGAAAATTAAATTTTGTGATATAATTCTATCATTCAACCTCACTGTAGATCACATCATATACTTCGCAGTACTGGCTTTCCTCTCAGATCCAATGTACCCACAAAAGAGTAAAAATATACCAATGTGGGTACACATACCCCAGATTGGGAACCCCTGACACAGAGGCTAAAGTATGATCCAAGGGTGAAGGAAAGGGTTGTCTTGTATAATCACCAGCTGGAGATACGTTAATGTTCACCCAAGAAGAGATTTGGGAAGATTTGAAATTTGAGCACATCTCTGCCCTGCTCGACTCTGGGTATTCTGCAGTATTCTGGGCAAACTTGTCACCCTCTCATTGCACTGATGGATTGCAATGACTAGCAAGATCTTCGGGTATTATCTTCGCTGTCAATGACTTTCTTTCATCGTAAATTTTGTTCTGTCATGGTCCATTAAGGTGGTTTATTTAAGTTAAGATATCTCAAATATACCATATGCATCACATTTTTTTTAAGTAGGACAGCAAATATATTCATCTGTTCGTACCGAATTATTCTCTTCTTTACGAATTTGTTCTTTGCCATTTTTTTTGTAGTCCTTTGTTTGATAGCGTTTTCATAAATTTATTCTTTCGCATAATTAAACTTAATATCTATTTTTCTGTAAAATTAATTTCAATTTATGAGAGGAAAGAGGTTAGATTATCTAGTATTTCATATACCAAATATTAGGTCATTTATAATATCATTGTGGGTTACAGTCTTCTCCATATTAATAAACTGTTAAATATCACATGAACATTATGAAGGACTCTAGCCTTGATTAAACATATATACTTATTGTTTCGCTGAATAAGCATATTGTTTATGATAACAAGCAGACGAACAAACGAATCATTTCATGCGCAATATTGATTTAACATTTACGATATATAATTATATAATCATCTTCTCGATGATAAGGATAGAAATACAAATATCAAAATTGCATTGTATTTCCTGACGTAAGATAATAGGTAAAATACAAAAATAAAAAGGGAATAATGCTTATTGGTGCAATTATATGAATTATATTTTGTGGTAGGGGCATTTAGATGCGAGACTGCTAATGGAAGGTATAAAAATATTTTAAGAGGCAGGTGCAGGTTTTGAAAATGTTTTCAGAATTCACGATGGCTTGCATTAAGCAGAGAAAAACTTGTAAAATATATATGTATTAAGATATGTCGTTTTGGAGGAAAGGTAATATTTAAAAAATAAATTTTTTTAGCATTTATATATAAATATATATATATATATATATATATATATATATATATATAGCTATATATACATATACACACACACATATATATATATATATATATATATATATATATATATATACATATATATATATATATACATACGTATACATATATATATATATATATATATATATATATATATATATATATGTATATATATACATATATATATATATATATATATATATATATATATACATATTTATAGATACATATGTATGTATGAACATATCCAGTTATGTATATATATATATATATATATATACATATATGTATGTATATATATATAAATGATAAATGTTGCACATTCAGACGTGTTTTTCAAATTCAAATAAGTCATATATTATACTCCTCCTGATATCTGGATTCTCTCTATAACTCGGGAGCAGAAACCCAGCTTTTGGTCGGCCGGGGAGTCGAACCCTGGCCCGAGAACCTGAGGTGACAGTGACATACCACCTAGCCACAAAGAGAGATAGAAGTTGATGACGATTCTATCGAATCTATTTTTTTTAACTTAGAATTGAGATCAACCCATCTCCACCATTGTGCTTGGCTTTTGATTTATGATAAATTTTGTACATTTACGTGTTTTTCATATTCAAATAAGCCATATATTATACTCCTAATATCTGGATTCTCTCTAATTTACAAAAATATGAGACTAAAAAGACCTGAAAAATTACCTCCTAATAAGTTTACTCTCCGTAAAATATAAACTATTTACAAAGATCATATTAGGCCGAATAGAATCAAGGCTAGACTGTAATCAATCAAGAGTGCAGGCAGGCTTTAGGAGTGGGTATTCAACAACTGACCATATCCATGTAGTTAACCACCTATTGGGAAAATCAACAGAGTATGACAAACCACAAAGTATGGCATTTACGGACTATGAGAAAGTTTTTGATTCTGTCAAAACGTCAGCAGTAATGAAAGCCCTTCGAAACCAAGGAATAGAAGAACCTTATGTTAGAACACTTGAAGATATTTACACAGGAAGTTCTGCAATTATTAATACCTACAGATAGTGAGAAAATTCTGCATCTTATCTTTTCACGTAAAGCTCTTTTGGAGCGTTCCCCTATCAAAAGGGTTCAGAAAACATACATTTCAGCGTTCCGTGAGAAAAGAGTTAGACAGGGAGACCTCATCTCTTCTAAATTATTCAAAGCATGCCTGGAAGAAGTTTTTAAGAATTTACATTGGGAAAATGTAGGAATTAATATTAATTGGGAGTACCTAAGATTTGTAGATGATAGTGTTGTGTTTAGTGAATCATAGGAGAAATTACAAAAGATGATAGAAAATTAGAATAGAGAAAGCAGAAATGTAGGACTGAAAATGAATATGAGTAAAACTAAGATAAAGTTCAATGAAAATGCAGATTCAACAAATTAGAGATATGGACGAACCTCTAGAGATTGCTAATGAATGTAAATACTTAGAACAGACAGTGTTTCACCAAGACACAAGACCGAAATTAAAAGAAGGATAAGCATGGGACAGAGAGCATTTGGTAAACAAAATGGGATTATGAAACGTAAAATGCCACTTTCTCTAAAAAGAAACGTATTTTATTAAATGGTCTTACCAGTATTAACTTATGCATCAGAAACTTAGAGCCTTACTAAAGCCTTAGAATATAAGCTAGTTATAACTCAAAGAGCTATAGAAAGAATAAAGATGGGAATAACACTAAGAGACAGAAAAAAAGCAACATGTATACTAGAGTAAACAAAAGCAGAGGATATTCTAACATATAAGAAAAAGATGGACATGGGCAGAACATATGAGAATAACAGACAATAGATGGACATTAATAACAGAATAGGTCTACAGAAACATTAAAAGCAACAGGGGAAGGAAGAGAAGATGATGGATTGACGAACTAAGAAGTTAGGCGGGTGTGGACTGGTAGAGAACGACAATAAACAGACGCAAGTGGAAGGACATGTCCTAAGCCTTTGTTCTGCAGTGGACTAGTAACATCTGATGATGGTGATGATGATTTTATATATATATATATAAATATATATATATATATATATATATATATATATATATATATATATATGTGTGTGTGTGTGTGTGTGTGTGTGTGTGTGTGTGTATGGGCATAAACACTAATATATTTTTACGAGCTTGCTCGTTTTGAATATAAGGCGGCAAAGAAGTAATGCAAAGAAATAATATTCTCTCCACAACCTTCTGATTCATCAAGCAAGTCGAATTGAAAGAGTTGAACATGAATAATCTATTCCAATTAATACCTCCGGAAACCAAACCAACATCCTTTGAGGAAAACTTAATTAAAAACTTGATAGCTGATCCTCCTTTTGCGGATGAGATCAGAAAAACTGTCTGCACTTCACAGGCTGCTAGAGACTTGAATTTTTAGAAAAAAAAAAAAAAAAACACTTCAGTTCTTCATATCTTTAATTGCTTGTTTAACTCTTAAGTTTCGTATGTAAAGGTAAAGGTGTCTGGTTTCAATTTCAGTTTAATTAGAATAGATACCTATCTGAACGTCATCCAGGCAAGCCCACCACCCCTCTGTGGTGCCCAATCACAGCAGTGGCCTCTCTGGTTACGGCTCATTTTCCTTTGTCTAAACGTACACCAAATAGTCTGGCTTATTCTTTCCACGTTCTCCTCTGTCCTTATACACCTGACTACACTGAGGTTGCCAAATAATTCTTCACTCAAGGTGATAAATACTGCATTGTAATTGTTCAGCGGCTAGCTATGGTAAGCATCTCTTCTAGGAGAAGGGTACTTCAAAATCAAACTATTCTTCTCTAGTCTTGGGTAGTGTCATAGCCTCTGTACCATGGTCTTTCATTGTCTTGGGTTAGAGTTCTCTTGCTTGAGGGTACACTCGTGCACGCTGTACTATTTTATTTCTCTTCCTCTTCTTTTTTTTCTTTTTGAGGTTTTTATAGTTTATATGTGAAAGATCTAATCAAATGTTGTTACTGTTCTTAGAATATTTTATTTTGATTGTTTATTACTTCTTGTAGTTTATTCATTTCTTTATTTCCTTTCCTCACTGGGCTATTTTCCCTGTTGGAGCCTTTGGGCTTACAGCATTTTGCTTTTCCAACGAGGGTTCTAGCTTAGAAAATAATAATAATAATAATAATAAACTCCCGGTCCTGGACGGGGATCGATCTGTTGCCATGCGAATGCTAAGCGAAAAGATTACCACTGTACTGGCCTTTTACTTGAACAATTACTTCGAGGTTAAATTTTCGTATATATCTTTTAAGTATCTAGGGAATCATAAAGCGTATTCAGCTGACTGCTATACAATTTTGGGGTCGCATATTTAAAGCATTGGTACTCACAGTCGAAGGAATCTTGGCTTCAATAGCTTTAAACCCTCCGTAAGTAACAGGGTTTAAAATTTTAAGGTAACTACCTTAGTTTGAGTCAATTTGCATGGTGTGAAGGTAATATTCAAGTTAATGATATCTTTTCAAGGAAATTTCGGTTTTACTAGCTTCAAATTTAAGGAAATTGTGAAATTTTTAAGGTAATAAAAGGTAAAAGGCAGCAGGATCTAAGGTAATGGCCACATGTTCAAGTTTAAACCCTGGTAAGTAATCTCATGTCGACACTATCTATTGGCTGAGCGATGTGTAGTAATTTTCTTACAAATATGACTTTCCAGTTCTGATAACTTGAGGAGTCATTTCACATACCTTAAACTTTGTTTTGATTTCAATAGAGAGCCATTGTAGGTTAATCAACACGCTCAGCTTAACTCAGGATAAGGATAGGGAAGTGGGGAATATGGGGAGAGGAAGGGTACCCCTGGATACAATCCAGTTTAAAGCCAGGAGGCAGGTACTATGGATGGGAAGGAATAAGGAGAAGGGAGAAAGGGAAGTACAGGAGAAGAATGAAGAGGGGCAGACTCTCTTGCGATGATAGATTAGATTAGTAGCCACCTGGAAGTGCAGGCGACTAAGTTTGAGAAAAGAAAACACGGGCAGGGAGAGGAAGGGCTTTTGGTTCCCGCAAAGAATAGCCCTGTTGCAGTATGTCCGTCTGTACATTATAATCACCTCGCAAGCAATCCTTTCTCTGGTTGGAACACCTTTGTCAATTTTGCTCCGCTGTAATAAATGTTTATCTTTTTATGTTTTCTGGTGACTTGTTATTTTAATTTTGATCCTGCTTGCTCTGATTAAAACACTGAACACGAAACTGCAGCGCTGTTAAGGTAAGCAGGTAAGGCGTTTATACTGTGACTGCTAATGTTATATGCAACACTACATCAAGGAAAACTTTGTAACTTCTTCGATAAGTTATAATAGATAAAGTTGCAGTAATCAGTCTTGACAGCAACACAATTGGTCACTGGTATCATAATAGAACGTTTATCCGGATATTTCTTTATAAAAGCCATGCTTCTGAGGTGATATCCAGTGATTCTTCATAGAATAAAAATAGTACAATTAAAATCTCCCTAACCCGGCCCCCTAAAAGTAAGAAAATATGAAAATTCTATAATGTCATTTTCATTTCTATCAGAATGAAGAGGAAATATTCCGATAACGATATGACAAACGAGATTCCCAATAGAACCTCGAAAACGAATAAATCCGGATCTACGTAAGGAGGATAAGCTAAGGTCGCCCTTGGAAAGGGCCGGGATATCCCGTTGATAAAAGAAAACCTGGAAGACAGATAAAAAAGAGAGATATATTAGATCGACTTTTCTCGTGACACCCTAAATTTTTCTTTGGCCATTGACTCCTGTGCTGAACCGTGAAGAGCTTCTCCTCATCGTTACCTTTGCTATTTGCGAATTCCTTTCTTTAGGAAAAGGCCTGACAAGCAAAAGGGATGGAGTGATGCAATTCTCTCTCTCTCTCTCTCTCTCTCTCTCTCTCTCTCTCTCTCTCTCTCTCTCTCTCTCTCTCTCTCTCTCTCTCTCTCTCACTTTTATTTACATTTATGAAATTAAACAATTACGTATGGGAAGGCTTATAGAGTCGGAACCATCTCTCTCTCTCTCTCTCTCTCTCTCTCTCTCTCTCTCTCTCTCTCTCTCTCTCTCTCTCTCTCTCACATATATGGAATTGAACAAATACGCATCGGAAGGTTTATAGAGTCGGAACCATATCTCTCTCTCTCTCTCTCTCTCTCTCTCTCTCTCTCTCTCTCTCGCAAGTACAAGTGATCACAGGAGAGAGAGAGAGAGAGAGAGAGAGAGAGAGAGAGAGAGAGACGTGTAAACAAACAAACACGAAGGCCCCACAGCCTCGAAAATCCCCCTGGCCACGATCAGGATCTAATTCCTGGCGACACTTATCATGTATCTTCCTTTGGTCGATGAAGGATTTGTCTCTTTCCCTTTTCACTCCCGGATCCGTTCGTTTCCGTTGGAGTTATCGGCTCTCAAATCGAGCCGCCCCACGCCATTCCCCTGGTCCTAACTCCGTCGGGCCTCAAAATCCCTCTGTTTTGGTCTCTCGTATCGACTTCCAAATTGAGTTGAGTGATTGGCTCTACTTCATAAACTCTATTCAAGTCGGGACGTTTCCGTCATTTCCAATTACGTTACGGAAATGAAAACTCGAGTCGTTGCAATTGGTGTTTGCTGGGAAATTTATCTATTTTATCTTTACTTTTACTTGCGAAGACTTTTCTTATTCATCATGATCATCTCCTCCGCATATTGACACAAAGAGACTCGGTTAAATTTCGCCAGTCGTCTCTATCTTGAGCTTTTAATTCAAGATTTCTCCATTCATCATCATCTACTTCGCACTTCATAGTCCTCAGCATTGTATGTCGGGGTCTTCCAACTCTTCTAGTGCCTTGTGGAGCCCATTTGGAAGTTTGGTGAACCAATCTCTCTTGGGGAGTGCGAAAACATGCCCAAACCATCTCCATCTACCCCTCATCATGATCTCATCCACATATGGCACACGAGTAATCTCTCTAATCCTGTCCAGCCATTTAACTCACAATATCCTTCTGAGGGCTTTGTTCTCAAATCTACTAAATCTATTGGCGATTGTTTCATTGTCATACCATCTAATTCTACAGATGTATTTTATTGCTTCATTAATTATTCTTCTAGAGTCATGGAAATACATAGAAAATCTTAAACCATCTTATATAAATAGAATATCAAGATCAATAGGCCAACCTCAAAAAACGTTTTTTATTTAGCAATTAATCCAATGAATTTTACATGTGTTTGTTTTTTATTTGTTTCACTTATGTAAAAAAAAACACTTGAAATCAGTAAGTGATAAACATGGATTGCTATTGACCATCATTATTTTATCTCATTTCACAATAGCATCGTTCTCACTTTTATATATATATATAGAGAGAGAGAGAGAGAGAGAGAGAGAGAGAGAGAGAGAGAGAGAGAGAGAGAGAGAGAGAGATAGATAGATAGATATATTGTCTGTCTTTCGCATATAATTATTATTAGATAAGATACAACCCAGGTTACAAAAGCAGGAAGCTATAAGCCCAAAAGTTTCAACAGGGAAAAAGTAGCCCAGTGAAGAAAGGAAATAAGGAAAAAAATAAACTACTTAAGTAATGAATAGGATATAAAATATCTTAAGATCGGCATCAACGTTAAAATATATCTGTCCTAGATAAACTGTTCAACATAACAACACTCGCTGTGAATTTGAACTTCTGAAGTTCCACCGTTTCAATTGACCGATTAGGAAGAACGTTTCACAATTTGGTTGTAGCTGGAATAAAACTTACGATGAAGGCATGACTGTTAGAATTAACTGTATGCCTATAGTCCATTTCTTTTAGCGAGGCATATTTGCACCAACTCGCAGCGGTGCCCTTTTAGCTTCGAAAGGTTTCCAGATCGCTGATTGGTTGGACAAGATCATTCTAACCAATCAGTGATCAGGAAACTTTTCCGAGCTAAAGGGGCACCGCTGCGAGTCGGTGCAAATCTGCCTCGCTAAAAGAAATGGACTATAGTACTACGAACAGGATGGTACGGTCTGGGAAGAACTGAATGGTGAGAGTTATAGAAAATATCTGATAACATCCGTGAAGAACTAACTGAAAGATAGTGCCAGAGATTAATATATAGATCAGGAATAAGAAATTTAATAGACCGTCAATTCCTGTCCAACAAATGAAGATGAGAATCAGCAGCTGAACACCAGACAGGAGAACAATACTCAAAACAGGACAGAATGAAAGAATTAAAACATTTTTTTCAGAATAGATTGATCACCAAAAATATCAAATGACAATTTTGGCGCAATTGAAGAAGAAACAGACAGAATGCGTTTCTCAAAAGTATATTTGCAATCAAGAATCTTATCTAAAATTTTAAAGGAGTCATACAGAGTTAAAGAAACATTATCAACGTTGAGATCTGGATATTGAAGAGACACTATTTTCGACTTCAGATCATACTTTGAGTTTTGTTAGGATTCAATTTCATCCACCATTATTTTGCACCAAGCACTAATTTTAGCTAATCTCTATTAAGGGATTCCGCAACACCAGACCTACATTCAGAGTAGCATCATCTGTATATGCAACGATGTGATTTTCTAGGCTAAACGACGTATTAAGTTTATATAGTATGAAAAATAATGGGCCAAGAACACTACCCCGAGGAACACCAGATATCACATTCCAGTACTCACTATGGGGCCCATTAACAACTCTTTCAATTTATTACTTAAAGATTCAATAATAATGCTAAGAAATGACCCATCTGTTTGAATTTGAAAACAATGGCCTCATAACTAACACTATCAAAGGCAGCACTAATATAGTACTTTTCATTCTATAAGACGAACTATTGCCTACTTTCAATATAATAATCGGACAGAAACACCTTTTCTTAAAATCAAGCAAATTTTGTAATAAAACAGTATCAGGAAATGCAGTTATTATATGTTGATTTTAAACAATAATGGAAGGTTTAGGGATCATAATATGACATTAAATCAAAATATGGTCATGTAGGTATTGGGAAAGAGTAGGAGCTTTTAATTCGATATTTCTCCATTCATCATCATCTCTCTCTCTCTCTCTCTCTCTCTCTCTCTCTCTCTCTATATATATATATATATATATATGTGTGTGTGTGTGTGTGTGCGAGTGTGTGTATGTGCGCGCACGCACGCGAGTGTGCAATAGGTACGTTCATGTGTGGAGACGAAATCGCACCCAGCTGAGTTACCGAAACTTTGTTGGAAACTCGCCAGGAAGAGAAGGGACTTCATAAATTTTCCGGGAAAGTGATAATATTGACTGAAGGCAAAAATACCCAAAATAAGAGTTATTCTATTAAATAATAGTTATACACTGTATTCTATTTCACAGAACTATTGTTGTTGAAAAGAAGAGATGCTATTTCACAGAACTATTGTTGTTGACCAGAAGAGATGCTATTTCACAGAACTATTGTTGTTGAACAGAAGAGATGCTATTTCACAGAACTATTGTTGTTGAACAGAAGAGATGCTATTTCACAGAACTATTGTTGTTGAACAGAAGAGATGCTATTTCACAGAACTATTGTTGTTGAACAGAAGAGATGCAATATATAGAAATAGATGGAAAAGTTGGTTTGTGCGGCCGACCCTGCTAGATAGTGGAACTAATTAGGTAAAAAAAAAAAAAAGAAGAATAAAAGAAAGAAAATCACGAACTACGATATCTTAAGGTAGAGGAAATGCGAAACTGACATAATTAATGTATAATGTTTACTCTTTCCTTGCTTTGATCTTTACTATAAAAAAAGACTGCTATTCTACTTACAAGAAACAATGAAGAATGAATCTTTTTAGATCTAAGTTTACATCCAGGGCAGCCTCATAAAACGAATTTAAAGTCCGGACTTCTTCGGAACAAATTTA
>NC_090762.1:51759829-51767329 GCF_036898095.1 Palaemon carinicauda | reverse complement strand
TAAGTGTGGATGTTTATATGTTTCTTAAATTAATAGTTTTTCTATATTCTCTTGATCTACTTGATTGCTGTTATAGAAAATACGTGGGATAAACCTGTACGTGTAAATAAAACGTAAAACATATTTTTTCTTGGCTCTAAGATAAGTATACACGCACACTCGCACGCACGCACGCACGCACATACACACACCCACACATGTATATATACATATATATATATTATATATACATATATATATATTATATATAACATATATATATATATATAATGATTGTAAATACAAAAATTTACACCAATAATGATTTTGTGATTAATATGAGAGGCCTATAAGATTTTTAATTCTGGCATAAAAGGCGCGGGAAATGTAACCACATTTTAAAATACCTATTGTCATTTAATTTAAAACCCCACAAATAAAAATTTACACTTCTACAATCTAGTTCTAGTCTCTTGTTTGTAAACATCCATCTACCAGATTCATATTGATCGTCATAAGCAAATTATTTTTAAAGGCACTGCATAATTCAATAGTAATCAAGCATTATTTATTAGCTATCCAGTAATATACTAATGCTAAGATTGTGTTTTTCTATAGATTCATGAAAGATATATATATATATATATATATATATATATATATATTATGATTACTATTATTATCATTACTACTACTACTAGGTAAGCTAGATGGCTCTGTTATAGCAACAGAAGAGGAAGAAAGACAACGTTGGATGGAGCACTTTAGTGAGGCTATGAATAGGAGATATTAAGGGAATAATTTGATTGATATACCTGAAGCTGATGAAGACCTTGATGTGCCCATAAATGAATTCAATGTGTTTGAAGTCGAAGCGATCCTAAAAAACTAAAGATATGGAAAGTCCCAGGATACGATGCAATAACTGCCGAAATGATACTGGCTGAAAATGAAGAGACTCCCAGACTACTTACAAAATTATTTTGTAGAATGTGGCATGAAGAGGCAAAGCCTGATGAATGGGAGTTAGGAGTGTTGCTGAAAATAGTAAAAAAGGAGACCTGACTGATTGCAATAATTACAGAGGCATAACACTTACGTCAGTTGTCATGAAAATATATAGTATACTTATTCTAAAGCGACTGGAGAGAAAGATTGATGAAAAGCTGAGAGATGAACAAGCAGGATTTAGAAAAAGTAGAAGTTGCACGGCCCAAATTTTCATTTTGAGACATGGTGTACAGCAATGCGTAGAATATAAAAATCCCCTTTTGATAGCATTTGTGGAGAGTCCTGCGTTATTATAGAATTCCTCATAAATATGTAAATTTTATTAAGTCTGTTCATATGCACGGCAAGTGCAAAGTTGATGTTAATGGAGTCTTATCAAAGAAATTTCCAGTGAACATAGGAGTACTCCAAGGGAATGTGTTGTAACCTATGTTGTTTGTCCTCCTCATGGATTTTGTAATGCGTAGAACAGTCAGAGATGGTGAAGGATTGGACTGGATTGGTGATAGGAATTTAGCATACCTAGAGTATGCTGATGATGCTGTCCTTGTTAGCAGAACACCACAGGATTTGCAATGCTTGCTTACCAGAAAACATGAAATATCACACGAGGTTGGGCTGAAGATAAATAGAAGAAAGACAGAGATGATGAGAACGGAGTATGCAATGGAAGATAAAATATCATTAAAAGGAGAAAGGATTAATGAGGTAGAATCATCTAAGTATTTAGGAACTAAGATCTCCAGTACCGGGTTTAAGAATTAGAGTTTAGTGATAGATTGAAAAAAGCCTGAAATTACATATAAAAATCAGACTATATATCAGTTTAGTGAGATCAGTGTTACTCTATGGACATAAGTCAAGGTATGACAATGAAACAATATCCAATAGATTTAGTAGATTGCAGAACAAAACCCTCAGAAGGATATTGGGAATTAAATGGCCGGACAGGATTATAAATGAAACTATAAGAGATTACTCGAGTGCCATATGTGGAAGAGATCATGATGAGGGGTAGATGGAGATGATTTGGGCATGCTCTTCGCACTCCCCAAGAGAGATTAGTTCAGCAAACGTTCAGTTGGGCTCCACAAGGCACTAGAAGAGTTGGAAGACCCAGGCCTACATGACTGAGGACTATGAAGCGCGAATTAGGAAATGATGAATGGAAAAGTATTGAATTAAAAGCTGAAGATAGAGACGACTGGCGAAATCTAATCGAGGCCCTTTGCGTCAATAGGCGTAAGAGGAGATGATGATAAAGTTACAACCCTAGTTGGAAAAAGCAAGATGCTATAAGCTCAGGAGCTCCAAGAGGGAAAATAGCACAGTGAGGAAAGGAAATAAGACAATAAATAAACGATGTGAGAAATAATTAACAATTAATAAAATATTTTAAAAACAGTAAACAAATATTTCACATATAAACTATAAAAAACTTATGTCAGCCTGTTCAACATAAAACATTTGCTGCAAGTTTGAACTTTTGAAGTTTTACATGAACTAACTACAAAGAAAATATTAAAATTCTCTAAGCAACTACATCATAATTTTACAAGATGGCTTCATATATCATTTTTTTTAAGTCAACTGAATTTTAAATCTCGTTCATATTCAATCGCATACTGACAAACGAAACCTTAAGATTATATTAAGTCTTGTATACATAGTTTGATAACATTACGGTAACTAAAATAAAAATGAAGTACACTCGAAGGTTTTAAGATAAGGAATAGTTCCTGAATAAATCACTCGAATTTCAACGGTCTGCCATTTATACCTTCACTCGTCTGCATAGTTCGAATATTGAAATAGGTTATATTGTTTTAAATAAGTTTGAAATAGTTACGTTCAGTGATTTATGATACCTGAAAAGTTGGTGAATTTCGAGTGCTGAAAGTAAATGATATAAAATTAATTCTTCGCAATAACTGTTGGAATAACTTGCAGAAAATGTTTTTTATATTGAAAAGGCTGACATAAGTCGTTTTAAATTTCATATATGAAATATCTGTTTTAACGTTGTTAATGTTTTTAAAATATTTTATTTTAATTGTTCACTACTTCTTATATAGTTTATTTATTTCCTTATTTCATTTCCTCACTGGGCTATTTTTCCCTGTTGGAGCCCTTGGCCTTATAGCATCTTGCTTTTTCAACTAGGGTTGTAGCTAATAATAATAATAATAACAATAACAATAATAATAATAATAATAATAATAATAATAATAATAATAATAATAATAATAATTACGTCTATGAATTTTGATTTAGGTCTGTCGATTGAACGCTACTTCTTACCTCTCTCCTAACTGTATCCTAAAGACATGTTAAAAGTCTTCCCTTCAAAATGCCCACCCTTTTGTTCTTCATATTTCCTGTACCTAAGAAAGATTACGTTTTTATTTCCACATCATTACTCCTACCTAGTTCATTTTCTAGACATTTAGATAGTCCTTCTGAGACAAAAGGTCTCTCTCTCTCTCTCTCTCTCTCTCTCTCTCTCTCTCTCTCTCTCTCTCTCTCTCTCTCTCTCTCTCCATGTATATATATATATATATATATATATATATATATATACATATATATATCGCTCTCTCTCCGTGTATATATATATATATATATATATATATATATATATAGAGAGAGAGAGAGAGAGAGAGAGAGAGAGAGAGAGAGAGAGAGAGAGAGAGAGAGAGAGAGAGTTATGAAAGAAACGGTAAGGTTAATATCCTCAAGAAACCTACATACTATATATATATGTATATATATATATATATGTATATATATATATATATATATATATATATATATATATATATATATATATATATATACAGAGGTTACTTGACGAAATTAACCTTACCATTTTTTCCATAACAATCACCCCTAAATCATTTGTTTGTTTGTTTACTCTTGAGCAGACAAAAAAAAAAAAAAAAAAAAAACATAAGAAAGTGGCAATGCGCAGAGCACCATTCGTGTGAAAACATTTTCAAGTTTTCACTTGTTGTAATTAACTCTACTTTTGTGCTGATAACGATACATTGAAGATTCTAAGACCTAATTGGGAGACAAGAAAAAAAAAAGAAGTCTTCTCCGAGATGAAATCGACCCTACCTCAGCATAACCCAAATTTCCTTTAATAAGGAAATAGTCCTCAATCTGCTGTGACAGTAAATACCCCCCCCACCCCCCCAAAAAAAATAAAAAGATTAATGGCAGAATCATTCATAACTTTGATTGATGGGGGAACAGATCGAGATATGAAATGACAGAATGATAGACATAAATGGGTAAGCAGAGAGAGAGAGAGAGAGAGAGAGAGAGAGAGAGAGAGAGAGAGAGAGAGAGAGAGATTTCTAAATCGTTAAGGTTTTTAGAGTTTTTACAATTCTGCTTTCATTGTTTTGAGAAAGAGAGAGAGAGAGAGAGAGAGAGAGAGAGAGAGAGAGAGAGAGAGAGAGAGAGAGAGAGAGAGAGAAATATTATAAACAGTTATCGAAATGACCTTAAAAACTTAGGGTTTTTAGAATTCTTTTTACAATCCTGCTTTCCTTGTTTTGTGAGAGAGAGAGAGAGAGAGAGAGAGAGAGAGAGAGAGAGAGAGAGAGAGAGAGAGAGAGAGCAGTAATATATTCTAAACATTTTCGAAATGACCTCAAAATCGTTAGGGTTTATATATTTTTTTAACAATAATGCTTTCATTGTTTTGAGAGAGAGAGAGAGAGAGAGAGAGAGAGAGAGAGAGAGAGAGAGAGAGAGAGAGAGAGAGAGAGAGAGAGAAAATTTTTCGAAATGACCTCAAAACCATCAAGTTTTTTTTTTACAACCCCTCTTTCCTTATTTCAAAACACTTATATTTATACCATTCCTGAAAGAATTCATAACTGAATACCTTCACCTTCTTCGAGACAAGTACTAAAGGATATCCCTAAAAAGTAAAAGATTCCTTGGCTTCGTGAAAGGAGGCAGGTAATAGGAGTCGGGGAAAACTGAAAACATCCTGACTGTGGAAAGAGATAAAAAAAAGTTCTGACTGAATGGGTTTAGCGCAAGGATTGCTTATATCCAAAGAGCAAATGGGAAAAGAGGTGGCCTGTTGGGTATTACGTGTCTAACCCCCCCCCCACCCCAACCCTCTTCCCCTAGTTGAGAGGAGGGAATCCCTTTTGGCTCAACGGAAAAGTGGCCGCGATGGTCTCGAGGGAAAAAGAAGTTGGGCAAAAAATCGTATGTAAGAGATGCGAAGAATATTTTTTAAAACAATTTGAACATCTACATAGCTGCCTATGGGTTACATTGTCATTCCTAATAAGGAGTTGAACAAGAAAACGAAACAATAGGAAATATTTTCATCGTTTAGTTTGACAGGATTATGATCTTCATTATTCGCTAACTGAGAACGCGGAAACTTTAAGAAGACATAGAAAACGGGAACAAAGGAAGGCTAGAAACGTGACATGCGTGGGTTAGAACTCTTACTAAAATATAAGCAGAGCCTTGCAGAGATATATCAATGAGCAGGTGTTCGGGACTAGAAAAGTGCACTCTACACACACACACACACACAGTTCTTGAAAGTAGCACTCTAAGTCGAAGTTTTATGCAAGGAAATTACAAAACACAAGACAGAAATAAATATTGACAAATGTTCACAAACTTTAAACGTTAGTAGCCAAAACAGAAAAAAAAAATACTTTAATTATTCATAAAAATTCACGTTTTCCATACATTTCCTTGAAACTGTTCATAGTAATTTGTATTAGTAGTAGACTTATACAGACATTTCGTTTTCTTTTTTTTTAAACATATTTGGAACCAAATCAAGAAAATCCTAGAATTCCATGACGTTACTGGGCAGCCATCTTATTAGTGTGATATTTTATGCTACAAAATATACTGACATTTGTACTATTCTTAAGTAGGCTTGCCTCCATGCCAAATTTCGCATCTCTAGCATAAATGATAACGCCCACACGATATCTTATGAATATTATTTTCATTTTTTGTATATGACGATACATGAGATGATATCACGGTATCATGCCAACACATTGTTTGGAATCATATCAACAAATTTAACGAAAGTTTCAGATCGAAATATCAAATATTTCTTAGCTTTTTTAATCCCCTTAACATGAAAATCCGTCTCTCTTTCGTACGCTCATTGGTACTTGGTTCCTCCATTTTAGATGAAGTTGTTAGCACTGAAATGCCATTGTGCACTGCCTCCTAACCACGTCCAAGGAAACTGCTTGTGCTGTCATAAAGCCACTTTAATCTGCCATCGAGATAATAGAATATGGAAGAAAGTGTCTCCGAGGAAACATTTTCCAATGGTTAACCCCTCCCCAATATCCTAAGTATGAAAACGGCAGAGGTGTTTCGTCTAATTCTAAATCGATCTATGATGTTACTCGAGCAGAACAATCCAGGTACAATTCATAAGGAAATGGTAAACGCCATTAATACTACATTAACCTGCATTAAATGTAAAACTAGGGTAAATATCTGATCATTGCGCCGACATTCGTAACCATAGAAACCTCGCTCTTAACCTAACCTATCGCTCTTAACCTAACCTAGGAGTCTTTGTTTCTCATAGGTCCCGTCTAATTTCAACTACCATATGGCACCATGTACTAAAGAATATCGTTGAATTCAAAAATGGAATAATATATTCTATGACAGATGACAGGGATAATACCAAAATGAGTATATACAAAGAACTGTATTTACCGACGGCTCGACCGTTAACTTCTGGGCACAAAATTACGAGCTCAGTTGCTGTTAGCCTAGACTCAGGCTACGCCTTTTTCCTGTCGCTGTTTTCTGACTTCTGTCATGAGGTTTCCAGATTCCACTACATTGCAGAGACAACATTTGGCCAAATATAAGCAACGGTAACTACTTAAACATAATAAACAACACAAGACCACGACAGTCAATTCGTTTCACTTCTACCGCAGTGCCTTAATAGTACATGGGCAGACACCATCACAACAGGGTTTCGGAACATCAACTATAGTGGAGTTTTAACACAAAATAGAAACATCCTATGGGAATAAGTTGCGTTTAAAACATAAAAAATTAGGTAACTAATAAGCCAGTTTACCCTTTTTACCGAAGGAATACATCGGTTGCATGATATATAGGTGAATATATTTGAAAGTTCAAAGGGAAATGTTCTTCTCCTCACTCTTTGGTCAGAATATAATTGCATGTCGCTATATGATGACAGGACGACTCTCAAACCAATAAACGGTAATTAGCATGTGAAATCTAAAGTAGTTAATTATTATAGATATTAAGATAATTCTCGACCATTAAGTGTTAAAACCATTCATGACATAACTTAAAACAGTGCTCACGTAATGTAAGATAATCTAAACCGAACGAACGAACACACTGTATGTTATTTGGTTCTTTACCTCCTTAAGGACGTTAAAACTTACCCAAAGATTATTAATTTTCACTTCAATCATTGGTTCTTTCTTCAACCTATTG
>NC_090762.1:51732329-51757329 GCF_036898095.1 Palaemon carinicauda | reverse complement strand
AGTGAAGCAGATGAGGCTGCCAAAGCTATGAATTCCAGGAGTGGCTATGGTGTGAAAATTGGTCATAGAACTATTAATGAAATCTCGACTGGGGCAAAGAAGAAGAAGCACATGCCTATCAAAAAGAGAGATGGATCTGTTGTAACAACCGAGGATGAAGAAAGGCAACGTTAGATGGAACACTTTAGTGAGGTCATGAATAGGAGATATGGAGGGAATAATTTAATTGATATACCTGAACCTGAGGAAGACCTTGATGTGCCCATGAATGAATTCAGTGTGTTTGAAGTCGAAGCTATTCTTAAAAAACTGAAGAGATGGAAAGCCCCTGGATAGGAGGGAATAACTGCTGAAATGATATTGGCCGTAAATGAAGTGACTCCCAGAATAATTACAAGATTATTTTGTAGAATGTGGCATGGAGAGACAAAACCTGATGAATGGGAGCTAGGAGTGTTGGTGAAAATGGCAAAAAAAAAAAAAAAAGATCTGGCTGATTGCAATAATTACAGAGGCATGGCACTTACGTCAGTTGTCGTGAAAATATGTAATTTGATTATTCTAGAGTCTAGAGAGAAAGATTGATGAAAAGCTGAAAGATGAACAAACGGGATTTAGAAAAGGTGGAAGTTGTACTAACCAAATTTTCCTTTTAGGACATGTTGTACAGCAATGTGTAGAATATAGGAATCCCCTGTTGATGGCATTTCAGAACTGTGCACCGGCCAGTTTTGTTTAGAGTCCTGCATTGTAATGGAGTTCCTCATAAATATGTAAATTTGAACAGTGGAGTACTCTAAGGGAATGTGTTGTCGCCTATGTTGTGTATCCTCCTCATGGATTTTGTAATGCATAGAACAGTTGGAGATGGTAGAGAAGGATTGGAATGGATTGGTAATAGGAAGTTAGCTAACCTAGAGTATGCTGATGACGCTGTCCTTATAAGCAGAACACCACAGGATCTGCAATGCTTACTTACCGGAATGCATGAAATATCACAGGAGGTTAGGCTCAATATAAATAGAAGGACAGAGATGATGAGAACGGAATGTGCAATGGAAGATGAAATATCATTGGAAGGAGAAAGGATTAATGAGGTAGAATCATTTAAATATTTAGGAACTATGATCTCTAATACAGGGTCTTTAGAACTGGAGTTTAATGATAGATTAAAAAGGCAAATCAGACATTGGTTAGGTTGTATAAAATTTGGAAAACAAATCGCCTGAAATTGCACAAAAAAACAGGCTATATATCAGTTTAGTGAAATCAGTGTTACTGTAATGTCATGAGTCGTGGTATGACAATGAAACAATTTCCACGATATCTAGGAGATTTGAGAACAAAGCCTTGAGAAGGATATTGAGAGGTAAATGGCAGGAAAGGATTAGAAATGAAACTATAAGAACGATTACTCGAGTGCCATATGTGGATGAGATCATGGTAAGGAGCAGATGGAGATGGTTTGGGCATGCTCTTCGGACTCACCAAGAGAGATTAGTTCACCGGGCTTTGAACTGGGCTCCTCAAGGCACTAGAAGAGTTGGAAGACCCAGACCTACATGGCTGAGGACTATGAAGTGTGAAGTAGGAAATGGCAAATAGAGAAGTATCGATATAAAAGCTCAAGATAGAGACGACTGTCGCAATCTAACTGAGGCCTTTTGCGTCAATAGGCGTGGGAGGAGATGATGATGATATATATATATGTATATATATTATATAATATATATATACACACATACATATATATATACATATACATATTTATATATATATATATATATATATATATATATATATATATATATAATGTACAAGAATAAAATATACTAAGATCAGAAACAACATTAAAATAGATCCGTCATCCATAAACTATAATAATATCTGGTGGTTATAAACGAGGCTTTTTTTATATACCAAATTTATCTATTTTTTTTGGCCATCAAAAGGAAACTATGTTAAATATGGTAATTTTATTCGATGTATAATTCACAAATATTCCCTGTAACATATCTCCTGAAACTACATTAAATTGATCTAAAAGTACGACCCTTTAATAAATGGCAGCAACCCTTTTCACATATCACTAATATTATCATATTTTAGATTTTAATCTTTCGAGTTATAGCCCGAGTGTTTTCATCATATGTAAGTTATGTTATCAGATGGTTGAAATTATTGCCTCAGTAACTTTTGAAATACATACAGCTTTCAGGTATAGCGAGGTGATGCTTTTAAATTATTATTATTATTATTATTAGTAGTAGTAGTAGTAGTAGTAGTAGTAGTAGTAGTGTTAGTAGTAGTAGTAGTAGTAGTATTATTATTATTATTATTATTATTATTATTATTATTATTATTAGTAGTAGTAGTAGTAGTAGTAGTAGTAGTTTTATTATTATTATTATTATTATTAGCAGCAGCAGTAGTAGTAGTAGTAGTAGTAGTATTTTTATTATTATTATTATCATTATTATTATTATTATTATTATTAGTAGTAGTAGTAGTAGTAGTAGTAGTAGTAAACTCGGGCATACTTTTCTATCTGTTTCCTTATTTCCTTTCCTCGTTGGGCTAATTTTCCCTGTTGGAGTTCTTGAGCTTATAGCATCCAGTTTGTTCAAATAGGGTTATAACTTAGCAAGTAATAATAATAATAATAATAATAATAATAATAATAATAATAATAATAATAATAATAATAATAATAATAATTAAGCTACAACCCTAGTTGGAAAAGCAGGATGCTACAAGCCCAAGGGCTCCAACAGGGAAAATAGCCAAGCGAGGAAAGAAAATAAAGATATAAATAATCTATATACAAGAAGTAATGAATAAAACGTATAAAATATCTTGAGCCCAGTAACAACGTTAAAACGAATCTTAAGACTTGTGTTAATCGATTTAACTGTCAGATGATAATTGTGAGTAAACTTCCCACTGCTTTATGATGAACGATCACTTACGGCAATACCTTTTACCTATCAAAATAAAATACAAAAAAGATATAAATTCCCTTTAACTTATTGCTAATCCTTATCGGATAGTGGATGCGGAGGTAGTAATTCAAGTATTTTTTAAAACTCTGAGCGGAATGTTTGTATGGGAATTCATATATTCTTACCTTAATTCTAATTGATAAAAATTCGACTTGTATTTTATCGTAGATAAAAAGAAAGATATTGTGATTTACAGTGTGGATAAAACGATTTTTTTTAACAATTTAAAGAAGTAATACTTCTAACAATTTTGATAATAATATTAATTTTAACAATTTCAATACTACTACTACTACTACTACTATTTCTACTAATACTACTACTACTACTACTACTACTACTAATAATAATAATAATAATAATAATAATAATGAAAACACAAATAATTATGACAATAATAATAATAATAATAATAATAATAATAATAATAATAATAATAATTTTAACAATCTAAACAATTTTAGTACTTTTCATAATCATTACAATTTTAATAATTGCTTAGAGGAAAATTCAATTCAACTGATTACTTAAGGCAATTTATCCCATTGGCAAAGAAAAAACAGAAAAAACAGTACAATCATTAAAACCAGGAAACAACAAAAACATAAACATCCATTTCAATTAGAGATTTCATTTATCAATTTCATGGTACTTTAATTATCCCTTAATACGCTAACGTTTAGGAGAATAGATAAAAAATATTAGTTTGCAAAAAGAGAATATGTAAGTAAAGAGACTAGATAAGTATAGAAAGAGTCATATTTATTTAAAACATACAGAAATTTCAATGACTAAAAAAATCGCGTGCGTAGATAATCTCAAAATTTCAAGTAGTTTTTTTTTTTCTTTTTTTTTTTCAAAAAACTGTTGCGTAGATAATCTCAAAATTTCAAGAGTGTTTATTTTTTTCAAAGAACTGTTGCATAGATAATCTCAAAATTTCAAGTGTTTTTTTTTTTTTTTTTTTTTTTTTTTTTTTTAACTGCTGTGTAGGTAATCTCAAAATTTCATGAGTGTTTATTTTTTAAAAAAAACTGTTGCATAGATAATCTCAAAATTTCAAGTGTTTTTTTTTTTAACTGTTGCGTAGATAATCTCAAAATTTCAAGTGTTTTTTTTTTTCAAAAACTGTTGCGTAGATAATCTCAAAATTTCAAGTTTTTTTTTTTTTTTTTTTTTTTTTAACTGTTGCGTAGATAATCTCAAAATTTCAAGTTTTTTTTTTTTTTTTTTTAACTGTTGCGTAGATAATCTCAAAATTTCAAGTGTTTTCTTTTTTTTTTTTCAAAAAACTGTTGCGTAGATAATCTCAAAATTTCAAGTGTTTTTTTTTTTTTTTAACTGTTGCGTAGATAATCTCAAAATTTCAAGTGTTTTTTTTTTTTTAACTGTTGCGTAGATAATCTCAAAATTTCAAGTGTTTTCTTTTTTTTTTTTTTTTTCAAAAAACTGTTGCGTAGATAATCTCAAAATTTCAAGTGTTTTCTTCTTATTTTTTCAAAAAACTGTTGCGTAGATAATCTCAAAATTTCAAGTGTTTTCTTTTTTTTTTTCAAAAAACTGTTGCGTAGATAATCTCAAAATTTCAAGTGTGTTTTTTTTAACTGTTGCGTAGATAATCTCAAAATTTCAAGTGTTTTTTTTTTTTTTTTTTTTTCAAAAAACTGTTGCGTAGATAATCTCAAAATTTCAAGTGTTTTCTTTTTTTTTTTTCAAAAAACTGTTGCGTATATAATCTCAAAATTTCAAGAGTTTTCTTTTCAAAAAACTGTTGCGTAGATAATCTCAAAATTTCAAGTGTTTTCTTTTTTTTTTTTTTCAAAAAACTGTTGCGTAGATAATCTCAAAATTTCAAGTGTTTTCTTTTTTTTTTTTTTTCAAAAAAACTGTTGCGTAGATAATCTCAAAATTTAAAGTGTTTTTTTTTTCCCAAAAAAGAAGTTTTCACGCCACTGTCTTCTGTATTCATTGAGCATCAATGTATTTTCAGCAAAAATACAAAGTAAATACATTGCTGGGTAAGACAAGTATATTTGATCTTCAGGAGACTCGAAAGACATCCATTACCTCCTGCTGCTTTTGGACGTCTTATTAATCTCTCTCTCTCTCTCTCTCTCTCTCTCTCTCTCTCTCTCTCTCTCTCTCTCTCTCTCTCGTTAAGTTTATCTATTTTCTGTCTATCTGTTTCCGAGCAGTAAGGAAAGATCCGACGTCCTTGTCTGATAGTTTTTGGATTTACTTATCGGTCTCTCTCTCTCTCTCTCTCTCTCTCTCTCTCTCTCTCTCTCTCTCTCTCTCTCTCTCTCTCTCTCTCTCTCCGCTATTTTGTAACTATTTGCAGTGATGTTGATTTAACGATGAAATGAATACGCTTTACGATATTTCCATTTTACCCTGATACGGTGGTTTAATGGTCCAATAATGAAGCTCGCTCTCTCTCTCTCTCTCTCTCTCTCTCTCTCTCTCTCTCTCTCTCTCCTCTCTCTCTCTCTCTCTCTCTCTCTCTCTCTCTCTCTCTGACGTTCACTAACATTGTGCCATTATTTAAAATTCCTTCGCCATAACACTAAAGCTTCGCAGGAAAGAAGTGTGCATATCATATTGGGTGACGATGGACATAAGAAAAATAAGCCAAGATTAAAGCTCTCTCTCTCTCTCTCTCTCTCTCTCTCTCTCTCTCTCTCTCTCTCTCTCTCTCTCTCTCTCTCTCTCTCTGTGAGAAGTTCTTGGTTTAGCAAATGAAAACAGAACTCTAGTGGTAAAAAAAAGGGCATTTTGTTTGAAGTGGAAGCGCACTATTGAAATTGAGATTGCTGCGAGATATGAAAGATGTGGTTTAGATATGAAGTGAAATTTTCTAATAGGAGGGTACCGTTTACAGTGTGCCTTCTGGGGCGCATAGTTAAAGGTATATTATTTGAATTGTAATTATTATTATTATTATTATTATTATTATTATTATTATTATTATTATTATTATTATTATCATTGTTATGATTGTTATTATCAATATTATCATTATTATTATTATCATCATCATTATCATTATTATTACTTACCAAGTTACATATTCATATTCATGTTTTCTTTTACCTATTTTCACATCGTTTTTTTACATTTCATATAAAAGAAATCATTGTCAGCCTAAAAATATCACATTGATCTCTATCATTTTTATCATTTCCGTTGCAATCTTTTATTCCTGTAGGTCAAACAGAAGGCTCAAAAACGGACGTCCAGATTTGGAAAAAAAAAAAACCCAGTCAGGAAAAACAAAATAAGTCCGAAATTAATAAATAACAAAATGAATTACACTCATAACACAAACTATTTAAAAATATACTAGATTCAACTGCTTAACATGTCCCAACTATTTAAACTATTTAAAAATATACTAGATTCAACTGTTTAGCATGTCCCAACTATTTAAAAATATACTAGATTCAATTGCTTAGCATGTCCAAACTATTTAAAAATATACTAGATTCAATTGCTTAGCATGTCCAAACTATTTAAAAATATACTAGATTCAACTATTTAGCATGTCCAAACTATTTAAAAATATACTAGATTCAATTGCTTAGCATGTCCAAACTATTTAAAAATATACTAGATTCAATTGCTTAGCATGTCCAAACTATTTAAAAATATACTAGATTCAACTATTTAGCATGTCCAAACTATTTAAAAATATACTAGATTCAATTGCTTAGCATGTCCAAACTATTTAAAAAATATACTAGATTCAACTGCTTAGCATGTCCCAACTATTTAAACTATTTAAAAATATACTAGATTCAACTGTTTACCATGTCCCAACTATTTAAAAATATACTAGATTCAACTGTTTAGCATGTCCCAACTATTTAAAAATATACTAGATTCAACTGTTTAGCATGTCCCAACTATTTAAAAATATACTAGATTCAACTGTTTAGCATGTCCCAACTATTTAAAAATATACTAGATTCAATTGCTTAGCATGTCCCAACTATTTAAAAATATACTAGATTCAATTGCTTAGCATGTCCAAACTATTTAAAAATATACTAGATTCAACTGTTTAGCATGTCCCAACTATTTAAAAATATACTAGATTCAATTGCTTAGCATGTCCAAACTATTTAAAAATATACTAGATTCAATTGCTTAGCATGTCCAAACTATTTAAAAATATACTAGATTCAACTATTTAGCATGTCCCAACTATTTAAAAATATACTAGATTCAACTGCTTAGCATGTCCAAACTATTTAAAAATATACTAGATTCAACTGCTTAGCATGTCCAAACTATTTAAACTATTTAAAAATATACTAGATTCAACTGTTTAGCATGTCCAAACTATTTAAAAATATACTAGATTCAACTGCTTAGCATGTCCAAACTATTTAAAAATATACTAGATTCAACTGCTTAGCATGTCCCAACTATTTAAACTATTTAAAAATATACTATATTCAACTGCTTAGCATGTCCCAACTATTTAAACTATTTAAAAATATACTAGATTCAACTGTTTAGCATGTTCCAACTATTTAAAAATATACTAGATTCAATTGCTTAGCATGTCCAAACTATTTAAAAATATACTATATTCAACTGCTTAGCATGTCCCAACTATTTAAACTATTTAAAAATATACTAGATTCAACTGCTTAGCATGTCCAAACTATTTAAACTATTTAAAAATATACTAGATTCAACTGCTTAGAATGTCCCAACTATTTACCCTATTTAAAAATATACTAGATTCAATTGCTTAGCATGTCCCAACTATTTAAACTATTTAAGAATATACTAGATTCAACTGCTTAGCATGTCCAAACTATTTAAACTATTTAAAAATATACTAGATTCCACTATTTAGCATGTCCAAACTATTTAAAAATATACTAGATTCAATTGCTTAGCATGTCCCAACTATTTAAAAATATACTAGATTCAACTGCTTAGCATGTCCCAACTATTTAAACTATTTAAAAATATACTATATTCAACTGCTTAGCATGTCCCAACTATTTACCCTATTTAAAAATATACTAGATTCAACTGCTTAGCATGTCCCAACTATTTAAAAATATACTAGATTCAATTGCATAGCATGTCCCAACTATTTAAAAATATACTAGATTCAACTGCTTAGCATGTCCCAACTATTTAAAAATATACTAGATTCAACTGCTTAGCATGTCCCAACTATTTAAACTATTTAAAAATATACTAGATTCAACTGCTTAGCATGTCCCAACTATTTAAAAATATACTAGATTCAATTGCTTAGCATGTCCCAACTATTTAAAAATATACTAGATTCAACTGCTTAGCATGTCCCAACTATTTAAACTATTTAAAAATATACTAGATTCAACTGCTTAGCATGTCCCAACTATTTAAACTATTTAAAAATATACTAGATTCAACTGCTTAGCATGTCCCAACTATTTAAACTATTTAAAAATATACTAGATTCAACTGCTTAGCATGTCCCAACTATTTAAAAATATACTAGCTTCAACTGCTTAGCATGTCCAAACTATTTAATTTAAATATACTAGATTCAACTGCTTAGCATGTCCCAACTATTTACCCTATTTAAACATATACTAGATTCAACTGTTTAGCATGTCCAAACTATTTAAAAATATACTAGATTCAATTGCTTAGCATGTCCAAACTATTTAAAAATATACTAGATTCAACTGCTTAGCATGTCCCAACTATTTACCCTATTTAAAAATATACTAGATTCAACTGCTTAGCATGTCCCAACTATTTAAAAATATACTGGATTCAATTGCTTAGCATGTCCAAACTATTTAAAAATATACTAGATTCAATTGCTTAGCATGTCCAAAACTATTTAAAAATATACTAGATTCAACTGTTTAGCATGTCCCAAACTATTTAAAAATATACTGGATTCAATTGCTTAGCATGTCCAAACTATTTAAAAATATACTAGATTCAATTGCTTAGCATGTCCAAACTATTTAAAAATATACTAGATTCAACTGTTTAGCATGTCCCAACTATTTAAAAATATACTGGATTCAATTGCTTAGCATGTCCAAACTATTTAAAAATATACTAGATTCAATTGCTTAGCATGTCCAAACTATTTAAAAATATACTAGATTCAACTGTTTAGCATGTCCCAACTATTTAAAAATATACTAGATTCAACTGCTTAGCATGTCCCAACTATTTACCCTATTTAAAAATATACTAGATTCAATTCTTAGCATGTCCAAACTATTTAAACTATTTAAAAATATACTAGATTCAATTGCTTAGCATGTCCAAACTATTTAAAAATATACTAGATTCAATTGCTTAGCATGTCCAAACTATTTAAAAATATACTAGATTCAACTATTTAGCATGTCCAAACTATTTAAAAAATATACTAGATTCAACTGCTTAGCATGTCCAAACTATTTACCCTATTTAAAAATATACTAGATTCAATTGCTTAGCATGTCCAAACTATTTAAAAATATACTAGATTCAATTGCTTAGCATGTCCAAACTATTTAAAAATATACTAGATTCAACTATTTAGCATGTCCAAACTATTTAAAAATATACTAGATTCAATTGCTTAGCATGTCCAAACTATTTAAAAATATACTAGATTCAACTATTTAGCATGTCCAAACTATTTAAAAATATACTAGATTCAATTGCTTAGCATGTCCAAACTATTTAAAAATATACTAGATTCAATTGCTTAGCATGTCCAAACTATTTAAAAATATACTAGATTCAACTATTTAGCATGTCCAAACTATTTAAAAAATATACTAGATTCAACTGCTTAGCATGTCCAAACTATTTTCCCTATTTAAAAATATACTAGATTCAATTGCTTAGCATGTCCAAACTATTTAAAAATATACTAGATTCAATTGCTTAGCATGTCCAAACTATTTAAAAATATACTAGATTCAACTATTTAGCATGTCCAAACTATTTAAAAATATACTAGATTCAATTGCTTAGCATGTCCAAACTATTTAAAAATATACTAGATTCAACTGCTTAGCATGTCCCAACTATTTACCCTATTTAAAAATATACTAGATTCAACTTCTTAGCATGTCCAAACTATTTAAACTATTTGAAAATATACTAGATTCAATTGCTTAGCATGTCCAAACTATTTAAAAATATACTAGATTCAACTTTTAGCATGTCCAAACTATTTAAAAATATACTAGATTCAACTATTTAGCATGTCCAAACTATTTAAAAATATACTAGATTCAACTGCTTAGCATGTCCAAACTATTTACCCTATTTAAAAATATACTAGATTCAATTGCTTAGCATGTCCAAACTATTTAAAAATATACTAGATTCAACTATTTAGCATGTCTAAACTATTTAAAAATATACTAGATTCAACTATTTAGCATGTCCAAACTATTTAAAAATATACTAGATTCAATTGCTTAGCATGTCCAAACTATTTAAAAATATACTAGATTCAACTATTTAGCATGTCCAAACTATTTAAAAATATACTAGATTCAATTGCTTAGCATGTCCAAACTATTTAAAAATATACTAGATTCAATTGCTTAGCATGTCCAAACTATTTAAAAATATACTAGATTCAACTATTTAGCATGTCCAAACTATTTAAAAATATACTAGATTCAACTGCTTAGCATGTCCAAACTATTTAATTTAAAAATATACTAGATTCAATTGCTTAGCATGTCCAAACTATTTAAAAATATACTAGATTCAATTGCTTAGCATGTCCAAACTATTTAAAAATATACTATATTCAACTATTTAGCATGTCCAAACTATTTAAAAATATACTAGATTCAATTGCTTAGCATGTCCAAACTATTTAAAAATATACTAGATTCAACTTCTTAGCATGTCCAAACTATTTAAACTATTTAAAAATATACTAGATTCAACTGCTAAGCATGTCCCAACTATTTAAACTATTTAAAAATATACTAGATTCAACTATTTAGCATGTCCAAACTATTTAAAAATATACTAGATTCAACTTCTTAGCATGTCCAAACTATTTACCCTATTTAAAAATATACTAGATTCAATTGCTTAGCATGTCCAAACTAGTTAAACTATTTAAGAATATACTAGATTCAACTGCTTAGCATGTCCCAACTATTTAAACTATTTAAAAATATACTAGATTCAATTGCTTAGCATGTCCAAACTATTTAAACTATTTAAAAATATACTAGATTCAATTGCTTAGCATGTCCCAACTATTTACCCTATTTAAAAATATACTAGATTCAATTGCTTAGCATGTCCAAACTAGTTAAACTATTTAAGAATATACTAGATTCAACTTCTTAGCATGTCCAAACTATTTAAACTATTTAAAAATATACTACATTCAACTGCTTAGCATGTCCCAACTATTTACCCTATTTAAAAATATACTTGATTCAATTGCTAAGCATGTCCAAACTATTTAAAAATATACTAGATTCAACTGCTTAGCATGTCCAAACTATTTAAAAATATACTAGATTCAACTGCTTAGCATGTCCCAACTATTTACCCTATTTAAAAATATACTAGATTCAACTGCTTAGCATGTCCAAACTATTTAAAAATATACTAGATTCAACTGCTTAGCATGTCCAAACTATTTAAAAATATACTAGATTCAACTGCTTAGCATGTCCCAACTATTTACCCTATTTAAAAATATACTACATTCAACTGCTTAGCATGTCCAAACTATTTAAAAATATACTAGATTCAACTGCTTAGCATGTCCCAAATATTTACCCTATTTAAAAATATACTAGATTCAACTGCTTAGCATTTACACCTATTCTGATATTAAAAAACTGAACTAATTCAATATAGCGTAATGGTAAAAAAAAACAAAAAAAAAACAGGATAATGAAAGTTGAGAGGATGTTTATAAGTGATTAAGTAAAGGAAGAGGCTAACACGATTCTGCACAAGATTCAGGAAGGTAAGCGAATGTGTTTGTAGAAGCAGAATGAAATGTAGAAACAGATTATAATGAATGAAAATAATGGGCAAACGGTAAGGAGAAAATATACTTTTAAAGGTCGCACATGATTATATATATATATATATATATATATATATATATATATATATATATATATATATATATATACATATATATTTATATATATATATATATATATACACATATATATATATACATATATATGCGTCTGTATATATAATATATATATATATATATATATATATATATATATATATATATATACATATATATATTATTATTATTATTATTATTATTACTAACCAAGCTACAACCCTAGTTGGAAAAGCAAGATGCTATAAACCCAAGGGCTCTAATGCGGAAAAATAGCCCAGTGAGGAAAGGAAATAAGGAAATAAATAAATGATGAGAATAAATTAACAATAAATCATTCTAAAAACAGTAACAACGCCAAAACAGATATGTCCTATATAAACTATAAACAACGTCAAAAACATATATCATATATAAACTATAAAAAGACTCATGTCAGTTTCTGTCCAACAAATTAAGATGAGAATCAGCAGCTGAACACCAGACAGGAGAACAATACTCAAAACAAGGTAGAATGAAAGAATTAAAACATTTCTTCAGAATAGATTCATCACTGAAAATCTTGTAAGACTTTCTCAATAAGCCAATTTTCGTGCAATTGAAGAAGACACAGATCAAATGCTTCTCAAAAGTAAATTTGCTGTCGAGAATCACACCTAAAATATATACAGTATATATGTATATATGTGTATATATACACACACACACGCACACACACACACACACATATATATATATATATATATATATATATATATATATATATATATATATATATATATATAAACCCCAACCATCCTTAGCTCACAAGGATGATAATGTTGCAAAAACTATCATAAATTATCGAGCTTGAGCGGTACTCGAATTCCAATCCAACAGATTGAGAGACAGGGACGTTTCCATCATGCTATCAGTGATTCAAGTGATCAGAATTTAGAGAGAGAGACTCACACACACACACACACACACATATATATATATATATATATATATATATATATATATATATATATAAATATATGTATTATATAGCATATGTGAATATACATATACATATCTATAAATATAAACTAGTGTACGCAATCCGTCAAAAATGTCGGCCAAATATGTAGATAGATATGCACACACGCACAAGCACAGATTCAACCCTCGCTACCCTCTCCCCCTACCCAGCGTGACAGGAAAGAAATATATAAATATATATATATATATATATATATATATATATATATATATATATATATATATATATATATATATACAGACACTTGTTATTTATTATGAAGGTAAGTAGGCATATACAACGGTATTATGCAATTTACATCTTCAATTGGTTTCCAGAAAGTTTATTTTCATAAACTATAATTAGGCAAAATAAAAAAAAACATAACTAATGTATCATGGATACCTTAAGTAAATTTATAACTCAGAAGGAAGCAATATTTAACAGCATTTGCATAGAGAGACAGAAGTTCATGATGTATGCAGGAACTCTTAAGAAAAGGGTCTCGGTGAAGACCAAGTTAAGAATAGTTGAGGAATAGTTATTAAAAAAGAACTAGATGATGGATTACTGAACATTTCATGCAAAAAGAGTTCACATTTGGGTTTTCCATCATAAAATGCTTCTCTCTCTCTCTCTCTCTCTCTCTCTCTCTCTCTCTCTCTCTCTCTCTCTCTCTCTCTCTCTCTCTCTCTCTATTTGGAATATTTCATGCAAGAAGAGTCCACATTTGGGTTTTCCATCATAATATGCTTTCCTCTCTCTCTCTCTCTCTCTCTCTCTCTCTCTCTCTCTCTCTCTCTCTCTCTCTCTCTCTCATACATCAAGTTTTGTAGTGAGTAAATAAGGCTTAATGTTGAAAGATGTCTTGATGTTGTACTTGTTTTAATGTTTGTGAAACATTAAAACATTAAAATGGATTTAAATCAGAATCTCAACAGTATTGACGCAAAGGGCCTCGGTTAGATTTTGCCAGTCGTCTCTCTCTATCTTGAGCCTTTAATTCAATACTTCTCCATTCATCATCTCCTACTTCGTGCTTCATAGTCCTCAGCCATATAGATCTGGGTCTTCCAACTCTTCTAGTGCCTTGTGGAGCCCAGCTGAACGTTTGGTGAACTAATCGTTTGATAAATTTCCATTTATATAAGTCTATTTTTAAAGATTACCGAGGTGTTGAAGGAGTATTTTGTGAGTCCCTGAATTCTTCGTTTTCTTATTTGGTCTTTATAAATAATAAAATTAACATACCTATCATCATTGTTCTCTGGTAAAGACACTGAAGACTTTATTAAAGTCTTTATTAACATAAGAGTCGCCTCTTTACTTGCGACAATATAGCCTGTTTAGCTATAAATACACTTTGACTCCTTTTAAGTTAAAATTTTTTCATAATTGTTCTTGTGGGAAATTCTTAGCCTGATCCAGTTAGTTAAACTCATTTTGTGCTTGTGTCTTTGCTCTCACCTCGCACTAAAAAGAACCTGAATAAACATGTCTGCTTTTCTCCTCTGTAACAGTGTCAATTTTAAACATGAAAATTCTTGCTGCCTTGAGCTTTTGTATATAAAGGAGAGTGTTCAATAACAAACTCTCTTTTATTCTTCTTCTGTACTTCTCTTTCTCCCTATTTCCTTAATCTTTCCCAAACCGAGTACCTGCCTTTGAGCTATAAACTGGATTGTATCCAGGGGTACTCTTCCTTTCCCCATATTCCACACTTCCCTATTATTATTATTATTATTATTATTATTATTATTATTATTATTATTATTATAAACTCACTCAGTTACATTCAACCTGCCTTTGAGTCACAACCATTCTCTTGGCTCGTCACACCTTACTACTCTTCTGAGAGCAAGAGATGTCGTACTTTCCACTTTGTAAGGGTAGAAGAGACTTTATTAAGGTAAGCATTTACTCTAAGAGAAGGAGACTCCAGTATTTAACTATTTTTCTCTAGTCTTGGGTAGTGTTATAACCTCTGTACTATGGCCTTTCACAGTCGTAGGTTCGAGTTCCCTTGCTTAATTAAGGGTACACTCAGGCGCACTGCTCTATTCGTTTCCTTATTTCGTTCCCTCACTGGGATATTTTCTCTTTAGGAGCCTTTAGGCTTATTGCATCCTGCTTTTCCAACTAGGGGTTTAGCTTAGCTCGTAATAATAATAATAATAATAATAATAATAATAATAATAATTTTGTAGAAATTATGAAGTTAAACCAGGCCAATTAATGTTGCTTCTCCTTTGGTAATTTACATTACGTTTATCAAATAATGAAATTACCAAATAATTGTGTCTTAATTTGATATTAATCTAAGTTGCAACCAATTTATCAATTAACATCTGAAGTGTTAAATTTTTAAACAACTTTTCATTATGTTTCTGAGATGTTAAGAGATTTTAACACTGGACCTTAAGAACAAATAGAAAATGTAAAATATAAATTAAACAAATCTGATGTACTAAAACTGATAAAGAAATATTACTACAGTAAGAATTGAATAATTATTTTATGGATCCTAAGAGTATTGATAATACAAAAAAAAAAAAAAATACATTAGATGATTTTCAATACAGTTAAAGACAAATTTCCATTTAGCATTAATAATCTCTCGGGTTTTTCCCTATTCTATGGACCAAAAATGAATTCGAATCTATTATCTGTTCAGTTCTTTTCTGAATTATTTTTTTTATCTTACTTCCAATTCATATTGATTATCAAAGTCTTTAAATCGTATTTTATACAAATTATAGTATATATTTATCTTTATATATATATATATATATATATATACAGTATATATAGACATATATATATATAGATCGATAGATAGGTCGATAGATAAATAAGCATATGTATGCATACATATATATATATATATATATATATATATATATATATATATATATACACACATATATATAAATACATATATATATATACATGTGTATATATGTGTGCATATAAGTGCATATATATACATATATATGCGTGTGTGTATGTGTAAGGAGAGAGAGAGAGAGAGAGAGAGAGAGAGAGAGAGAGAGAGAGAGAGAGAGAGAGAGAGAGAGAGAGAGAGAGAAGGTGTTTATTGCATTCATTCTAAATCGTCTCCCGTATTGCCAGGAGAGAATGAAAGGAGAAGCACACGCAAAGACCTTTCCCTGCTCTCCAATTTATATGTAAATCACTGATGGTAAATTTAGTTAAAAAAGACCGTCCGGTCAAAGTTAATTTCTCTTAAAATCCGAGGGTTTGTTTACAAGTCTTTTAGTGCGAGAACTTTAAATACGTGTTTCGTGTTATTTTAGCGGTTCAGAGAATGGTTTTAGAAAACTCTAATCTAGTTGTTATTGGATTTATTTTAGACCAGAGGTTCCCAAGCTGGAGTACATGTACATGTACCCCTCCCCCATGGTACATTTTCACTCTTCAGGGAGTACATTGCACATGAGAGAATAGACAGTACGCTGCTATACATTATATAATTTGCACTGACATTAAATAATATAATTATATCACAATAGAGTTCTCTTGCTTGAGGGTACACTCGGGCACACTATTCTGTCTTATTTCTCTTCCTCTTGTTTTGTTCAAGTTATTTAATGTTTAATAGGAGATATTTATTTTAATGTTATTGTTATTGTTCTTAAAATATTTTATTTTTCCTTGTTTCCTTTCCTCATTGCTTTTCCAACTAGAGTTGTAGCTTATAAATTAATAATAATAATAATAATAATAATAATAATAATAATAATAATAATAATAATAATATTAATAACAATAATAATAATAATAACAAAAATAATAATAATAATAATAATTTTATTGTCTTTCTTTTCCATCGTTAATTTTAGGGGTACGCAGGCATATATGAAAATACCCAAGGGATACACTAGAACAAAAAGATTCGGAACTCCTGTTTTAGAATGACCAATGAATCTCTTCTCTCTATGGTCAAACTCTAAACTCTATATTATAAACTAGAGGATATTCGTTCGCAATTCCAAAATGTTTCATTCTACAACTGAAAAAGGAACGTAATGGGAAAAAAGATGAGTTCATGATTTCTTATACTCAAAATTTTAAATTTTAAACACAATTACAAGATACGCTAAAAAAACATATTAATTCCAAACCACTTATCATAAAATCACATACTGTTACCGATCTTAAGATATATTAATAATGTATTTATTACTACTCAAGTAGTTTATTTCCTTTCCTCACAGGGCTATTTTTCCCTGTTGGAGCCCTTGGGCTCATAGCATCCTGCTTTTCAAACTTGGATTGTAGCTTAGCTAATAATAAAAATGATAATAATAATAATAATATTAATAATAGTAATAATAGTAATGATAATAATAATAATAATAATAATAATAATAATGTTAATAATTATCATAAAAATAATAATAATAATAATAATGATAATACTACTGCTACTACTACTACTACCACTACTACTACTACTACTACTAATAATAATAATAATAATAATAATAATAACATGTATATTCGCTCTCTGCACATTCTTAAATTTTAAGTTATCAATGAACGTTACCTCTGCACTTTTGTTAAGTTGGATCCTAACAGACGTCGAAATTCATACGAAAGAAACTCTGGAAATGTATCAATAAAAAAAAAAAAGTTTATATTTCTCATAGATAATCTTATGTAATTCCGTAGATCACCTTAAATGGTTTTATTGGTAGTAAGCTGGCCAGGGCACCAACCGCCCGTTGAGATACTACTGCTAGAGAGTTATGGGGTCCTCGACTGGCCAGACAGTACTACATAGGACCCTTCTCTCTGGTTACGGTTCTTTCCTTTTGCCTACACAGACACCGAATAGTCTGACCTATTCTTTAAAGATTTTCCTCTGTCCTCTTACACCTGACAACACTGAGATTACCAAACTATTCTTCTCTCAAGGGGTTAACTACTGCACTCTAATTTCAGTGGCTACTTTCCTCTTGGTAAGGGTAGAAGAGACTCTTCAGCCATGGTAAGCAGCTCCTCTAGGAGAAGGATACTCCAAAATCAAACCATTGTTCTCTAGTCTTGGGTAGTGCCATAGCCTCTGTACCATGGTATTCCACTGTCTTGGGTTAGAGTTCTCTTGCTTGAGGGTACACTCGGGCACACTAATGTATCTAGTTTCTCTTCCTCTTGTTTTGTTATAGTTTTTAAAGTTTATATAGGAAATATTCATTTTAATGTCACTATTCTTAAAACATTTTATTTTTCCTTATTTCCTTTCCTCACTGGGCTATTTTCCCTGTTGGAGCCGCTGGGCTTATAGCATCCTGCTTTTCCAACTAGGGTTGTAGCTTAGCATTTGATAATAATAATAATAATTATGATAATATTGTATAGACGCAAATATTTTCTCTTCATAAAGGAATTGATCTTTACCAAGTCAAACAATTCTAATAATTTTAATTTCAATAATAATAATTGCAATAATTTTAATAATTTTTATGATATTAATTATTTCAATCATTTTATTTATAAAAATAATTTCAATAAATTCAATGATAACCAGTAATTTCAGCAAGCAAGACTAGCGTACTAGTAATTACCTCCGCCAACTAAGTTGGAAGGAGGTTATATTTTACCCCCCTGTTTGTGTGTTTTTGTTTGTTTGTTTGTGAATACCTTCTTGCCCACAATTTTAATCGCAAAGTAATGAAGCTTGTTTTAAATGCAGCCGAATTGTTAGACGCCAAAATATAGTTCTTCAAATTTGCTTTGAATTTTTACATTATCATTTTGCATTCACCTTATTTCAATAAGCGAATTACATTCGTCCCTGAGAAGTACATTCAAGAGAAATAAAGTAATTAGCATTGCGATAAATACTTGAAGAATTTCGCAATAGTTGAGTAAATATACTGTTGTAATAATTACGTTAATCTAACAACATCATAAAATTCTGGCAATGCTTAAATCCAAGACACACACACACACTGCGGGATGGTGATGGTGGGAGACTTTTGTATGATCGATCACAGCGAACCAACCTAGTAAGGCCTTCGTGATCATGACAATACACAAACCCTTTCACCACTTTAAGGTATCCACTCAGAAAGGGACAATATATATATATATATATATATATATATATATACATATATGTACAATACATATATATATATATATATATATATATATATATATATACTCGTGAATATGTATATATATATATATATATATATATATATATATATATATATATATATATACTTGTGAATATATATGTATATATATATGTATATATATATGTATATATATACTCCTGAATATATATATATATATATATATATATATTATATTGTATATATATATGTATGTATATATATATATATATATATATATATATATATATATACTAAATTTCGGGGATAAATATAAAAATGGCACTTATTATAATAATTGTTTCTTCCCGGACCAGAACTCAAATTCAGGCCTCTGACTCTAACCAACTACAACACTAAAATCTACAACTGAGCGAGTGTGAGCATTTGTCAGTAAAAGTATCTGCTTACAAATGACAATTCATTTTTCTAATCGTTAATTACATTCACTAATTGGTAACGTTAACCTAAAAATACTGTTTAGCACAGGGCCAATAAGTCATTTATAGGCATGTGCGTATATATATATATATATATATATATATATATATATATATATATACACACATATATATATATACAGTATATAATCTATATACACATATAATAAATACACATTATATATACATATATATAAATATATAAATATTATATATATATATATATATATATATATATATATATATATATATATATATATATATATATATATATATATACTGTATATATATTATTCAGAATTTAGGTCTTATTTTAGAGGAATTCAAGTTTTTTTTTTTTTTCTAGCGGGCCACTTTTGGCCCACGGGCATTGGGTTAGCCGGCCCTTATTTAGCAGAAACGTTTTAGAATTGAAAAGCTAAACGGATGTAAAAAGATGTAATCGAATTTACCAAACTGGATTACATACCACTTCCGGCTGTAAAGTAAGATGTGTATATTGTAGCCACTGGGATTGGCATTGCCTTCAAGTTCTTCTTCAACCGTGAGTACCTGTTATTGTATTCTGAGAATAGGCACGTCGTGTGACTTTGAAGGAAAGACACAGTGTCTGTCTCCAGAATCCATTCACGAGAGATGCGCACATCTCCCAGCCACCGGGTTGGCCCTCCCTCCCCCCGGGAGGAGGGGTCGGGTGGACAGGCACCAGAGCGGCGACTACTGGGTCGGTGTCAGTGGCGTTGGGAAAGTGAACGGGTGAATAATACACGGCCGGTCGCTGAGTTCTTCACCATGTGATTTCTAGCACCGTTGATCTAGTTATGCCCATTCATTTAAATGTAGAAAGCGGGCTTCTCTATCTGGCCGCACAAGACGTTGGTCCTGTGCTTTAAATCGCTCTAAGTCGAGTTATCCCAAATAGAATTTTTCTAACGAAGTCCTCCCTCCGAAATTTGCGAAGCTGTTATTTCCTACATTGTAAGGAAAGAAGAGGAGGACTGCATTGTCCTTCAGAATTTTAGGTTATCCAACCTGCATTTTAGGAATAGAAAATAGTTTAAGAAGAAAGATCAAGTTTAATGTGCAGTCAAATGTAAATTGTTTATTTAAATTGTGCTCTTAGTGTCTGTTTCCATGTAATTAGCCAACTAGGTTAGAAAATAGAATTCGTGTCTTAAATATATATTTGCTAATTAAACGTGAAACTTGATAGAACTTAGACGGACTTCTATTTAATATCCATAATCTACTGAACCCTAAATGACTTAAATATAACGCAGTAACGTAACCTTTAGTGAAATAAAAATGCTAGTTAGAGAGCTATTGAAAATAGATGTAATTCTAACGTGATTTAAGAGAGAAAGTGGAAGCAAATCCCCTGGCTAATATCAACGTCATCTTAGGAAGGTAAGTTACCATGAACAGATACCGCGTTATTCAATTTGTCCCATCATATATGCTAGCAGTTTCAGATTTTGCTAGTTGGAATTGCCACTATTACTTGTAACTAGGAGGAGATTCCTTTTAGAGGAAATTGGAATTCTATAGAACAATTGGATTATGGAATTTCTTGAACGGTATTCATCAACAGCAAATGTATTGCGGCCAATGACAATTATTATTAATATTATTATTATTATTATTATTATTATTATTATCATTATTATTATTATTATTACTGGTCAAGTTACAACCTGAGTTGGAAAGGCAGGATGCTATAAGCCCAAGGGCTCCAACAGGTAAAAATAGCCAAGTGAGGAAAATAAAAAAAATAAATAAACTACAAAAGAAGTAATTAACAATTAAAATAAAATATCTTAAGAACAGTAACAACATTAAAATAAAGCTTTCATATATAACTATAATAACTTCAAATCGAGTATATAAGATTTTTCTCCGACTTGCCACCTAATGAAGAAATGGTAATTAAAAGAAGCATTAATAATGCTGTACAAAGCAACGTTTCTAAGGGACCTCATATCGTTCCATCGACGAAGAGAAGAAGATCAAATGAATATCTAACTCAGCTTCCGGTTACCAAAATTTTAGCGGGAAAATATAATATACAATTTTATTATTATTATTATTATTATTATTATTATTATTATTATTATTATTATCATTATTATTATTATTATTTTTATTACTTGCTAAACTACAACCCTGGTTGGAAAAGCAGGATGCTATAAGCCCATGGGCTCTAACAGGGAAAATAGCTCAGTGAGGAAAGGAAACAAGGAAATATGAGAAGTAATTAACATTCAAGATAAAATATTTCAAGAACAGTAACAACATTTACAATAAATATTTCACATATAAACTATTAAAAACTTGAAGAAAATAATAGGAAGAGAAATAAGATAGAATAGTGTCCGAATGTTTCCTCAAGCAAGAGAACTCTAAGATAAGCTAAAACCCTAATTTGAAAAGCAGGACGCTATAAGCCCAAGAGCACCAACAGGAAAAATATCCCAGTGAGGCAAGGAAACAAATAAACAGATAGAATAGCGTACCCGAGTGTTCCCTTAAGCAAGAGAACTCTAACCCAAGACAATGGAAGACCATGCTACAGAGGCTATGGCACTACCTAAGACTAAAGAACATTGATTTGATTGTGGAGTGTCCTTCTCTCAGAGGAGCTGCTTAGTATAGGTAAAGTCTCTTCAAGTAGAAAGTAGCCACTGAACAATTCCAGTGGAATAGTTATTATTATTATTATTATTATCATTATTATTATTATTATTATTATTATTATTATTACTAGCCAAGCTACAACCCTAGTTGGAAAAGCAAGATGCTATAAGCCCAAGGGCTCCAACAGGGAAAAATAGCCCATGGAGGAAAGGAAATAAGGAAATAAATAAATGATGAGAATAAATTAACAATAAATCATTCTAAAAACAGTAACAGCGTCAAAACAGATATGCCCTATATAGACTATTAACAACGTCAAAAACAGATATGTCATATATAAACTATAAAAAGACTCATGTCAGCCTGGTCAACATGAAAATATTTGCTCCAACTTTGAACTTTTGAAGTTCTACCGATTCAACTACCCAATTAGGAAGATCATTCCACAACTTGGTAACAGCTGGAATAAAACTTCTAGAATACTGTGTAGTATTGAGCCTCAAGTCTGACCCAAAATAATGTTGATTTTCAGTTTAAAATATTTCTTAAGCAAGGTTCATATTTTCAAGATTCTTAACACGAAGTTACGATATCATATGATTATTAACTATTTACGTCAATGATCAGTAAATTCATGGCTCCAAATACTATACAATCATTTATTCCTTACCATCCTGAAAGCACTTTGTAATAGAATCAGTAGAACTAGTTGATCTGGGTTCCAGGATTGGCATGTATCCTTTTGCGTAACACATAATATAATATATATTATGACTGGCTAGTTAATCAACCTCTCGAATTCCAAACTCACTTGTTTACTTTTACATTAAAACGGTTACACTTTAAACTATTAGTACACGAACCCTGAGAAAGTAAAATAACTCCCAGACAGCAATATATAAAACACTGAATATCCAAAGGTCTCTTAAGTACACTCAAAATTAAACTGGGCAATTATTATTACGAATAAACTTACTACAGTTCATTAACAGGATACGAGCGTAGCTATTGTGAACAATGGTGATTGGAATAATATACTCTTTACAAAAATAAATATATTCTATGTAGATTTAAACACTTTGAAAAGAATTTACAAGATAACAAAATAAATCACTCGAAATATTAAGTCTGAACAAAGCTTAGATTAAGACAAAATGTTACAATCTGAAAATTACATAAGGACTTGACTTTAAATGTTAAATCCGAATAATCCTTAGACTAAGATAAAATAAATAACACTTACAAAAATTATACAATCACTTGTTTCACTTGAAATTAAATCTGAATACAATATTTAAGGATGACACTTAATGAAAGATAACCAGATCACAATACAAATACCTAACCTTCCTACAGGGCCAGTTACAGAAACTTTACACAATGCCAACACTCACCCTAACACAATGAATTCAAAATCACTGTTTCGTCTCACGTATCTTTTCAACACACGATTTGCTTTGGGATACAGAGTCACTTAGGAGAGGACACACTATAGGTACTCAGAGAGAGAGGGAATTTTTGGCTCTTTCACAAGACGGCTGCTTCTCTACTACTGCTATGCAGCCCTGGGGGAGCTTATACAAGAATTAGCTACTTCCAGAAGATTCCAGGAGAGCAAATTCTAGAAGCGTGGGGCAGGGCAAGACGTTAGAGTTACCAAGTATCACTGTCAGACGGCTCTCTCAGTCAGCTAGCTTCGCCGACTCTTTGTCCCCAAAATAAAATAAGATAACATCCTATCACTAGGTTTTTCACAAAAATTCCAAAGCACATGGTACCTTAAACAATTATGTATTCTCTCTAAAACATGATGCAATACCTCATAAAAATATAAAAGAACATTACATAAGCCATTGTTCATATTTCATATTGGTCACATAACACTCTCAAACAGAAAACGTAAGACTTCGTAACAAAAATACGTGAAATGAAAAAGTTGATTCTTAAAAATAACGTAAATTTAGATATAATGACTTGAATAAAGAATACAATGAAATTCACGACGAAAGTCTTACATAATTTGCATAATATACTTACGTCTACACGAGGAGACCTCATCTTAGGAGCTGGCTAACCTCTCTTCAATGCACAAATAAAATATAAATAAAATCATTAATAAACTACTGTATTTACTCTACACTAGACCAGCTTCGTAAGAATATATAATATATATATATATATATATATATATATATATATATATATATATATACACATATATATATACATATATATATATATATATATACATATATATATATATATATATATATATATATATATATATATACAGTATATGGATAGCCTTTGATAAATAAAATGAGATTATGAAAATTAAATGGCACTCTCTCTACAAAGAACAGTATTTAATCAAGTCCTACCAGTATTAACTTATGCATCTAAAAGTTGGAGCCTTACTAAAGCCTTAGAACATGAGCTAGTTACAACTCATGGAGCTATGGAAAGAATAATGATGGGAATAAGACAAAAAAAAAAAAAAAAACAAGAACAACATGGCTATGAGAGCAAACTAAAGTAGAATATATTCTAATAACAAGATAAAGAAATGGACATGGGTAGGACATATAATGGGAATGGCAAATAGCATATGGATATTAAGAATAACGTAATGGGTCCCTAGAGACTGCAAAAGGAGCAGGGGAAGGAAG
>NC_090762.1:51722329-51727329 GCF_036898095.1 Palaemon carinicauda | reverse complement strand
TATCATGATCACAGGGAATGTTGATAGCATCGTTTATTTTCTTTGTAACTTCTTCAATAATTACGGTAGGAGAAATATTAGATTCATGTCTAAAGTTTATTTTCTTTACTACTGCATGTTTAGAAGTAGATTAAAAGTTACAAGTTTGTGCACTGGGGAGATGGTACATTTCTCTTCAACATTTATATCAGATACAATGTTATTCATTCTATCTCTAAAAAATAGGTCCAACGTATGCCCAGTTAAAGTAGTTGTACAGTCGACATTATTCACTACTTGATATGATTCTGATAACTCAGTAAATGCCAAAGCGTCAGGATTTGATGCGTCATCTATCCAAAAAATTCAAGTCTCCACAAATAACTAGAGTAATTTTTTTTCCATGATAATCATTTCAATGAATGCACTGAATTCCTCAAAGAAGATACTACTATCTGTTCTCGGTGGTTTGCAGACTGTTACAAAGGACATTTTTCTGTTTTAATGCGTAGAGTTTATTTTCATATAATCAAAGCTTGTTACACTAGTTATTTCTAACATTTTGAGATTTGAGTAACCTTTATGAATAGAGAGTCAGGCACCCCCATCAGACCTACCCTCTCTCGGATTGTGAAAGAAGGTATGTGTGAGAGGAGGGGGGGGGGGTCATTTCAGTGATCTTAGCCTTGTCAAAATTATTTAACCATGTTTCAGATAATGCTAGTATGTGCAAGTATCTCTCGTTTATCAATTCTCAACTTTGGATAGTTTTATTACCAACAGATTATATATTTATGTAGCCACAGTTTATGACATCCTTAGTATCCATGATCGGTATTTTCTGTTAGTCTCTTCATTTCTAACTCGAAAGCTTTGAAATCTCTTGAATTTACTGTAATGTCATTTGGTTAGTTCAACTTCGTGCTGTTAGTACATTTTGGCATTAGCGAGTGACACTCCTCTGTGGAATGTTTTTCTGAAAATTTCCCTCAGACTTTATCATCAGTTTTAAACTTGCCATCTTTTTCAAGATGTCTATGGGTAGTAGGTTGGCCAGGGTACCAGCCACCCGTTAAGATACTACCACTCGAGAGTTATGGAGTCTTTTAACTGCCCAGATAGCACTACACTTGATCCTTCTCTCTGGTTACGGTTCATTTTCCCTTTGCCTATACACTCACACACAGAATAGTCTGGCCTATTCTTTACATATTCTCCTCTGTCCTCATACACCTGACAACACTGAGATTACCAAACAATTCTTCTTACTGCACTGTAATTGTTCAGTGGTCACTTTCCTCTTTGTAACGGTAGAAGAGACTCTTTAGTTATGGTAAGCAGCTCTTCTAGGAGAAGGACACTCCAAAATCAAACCATTGTTCTCTAAACTTGGGTAGTGCCATAGCCTCTGTACCATGGTCTTCCACTGTCTTGGGTTAGAGCTCTCTTGCTTGAGGGTACACTCGGGCACACTGTTCTATCTCATATCTTATTTCTCTTCCTCTTGTTTTGTTAAAGTTTTTATAGTTTATAAAGTGATATTTATTTTAATATTGTTGCTCTTCTTAAAATATTTTATTTTTTCCTTGTTCCCTTTCCTCACTGAGCTATTTTCCCTGTTGGAGCCCCTGGGCTTATAGCATCCTGCTTTTCCAACTAGGGTTGTAAGCTTAGCAAGTAATAATAATAATGATAGTAATATACCTGTGACAGTGGTGGCAGGTGATCACGTGGTATCTATCACGTATGCCATAAGCACCCCATCGCAACATATCTTTGTCACCAACATCGTGAATAGCCTTTCGAACTTCAGCATCGCATTTCAATGCATAGTGGGCAGTCCCAACTGCAGTATTTTTCTTCAGTACCACACTACCTTCTCTTCTATGTTTTAGATTTGGTCTAGGTTATGATTTCTTTGAATCAAGCCATTTACAACTTTATCTTCATCATTGTACACATTGCATATCATTATTTTTGGTTTAAATTTTCCAATTTTTCTCGTTGCAGTGTCGGCAACCAATATCTGATTTATTTTTTTTTCTTTTTTGCAGCCTCTTCTCTGATCATTTTGTTAGCAAAGTTTACAACAACATTTCCATTTGAAGTTGACTTCGCGTTCAGTATCGGTCTTTAAGTGCCTGTTCGACCTAGCGTTTTCTTTCAGTAATTTTAGTTGTTGTATTTGTTGATTTAATTACCAACAGACTTTTTCCCTAACCTTTTTTACTCTGGTTTTGGGTCCATCAGTGTTGCCATAATTAATTGCATATTCATAGCAAGATTATCAACTTTCTCAGTGAGGTCATGAGGCAGGGTGAAACTTGCTGCGTGTGCGCTCAAGTCCACAACTTTGTTTTCCAATTCAGCAATTCTCGCGACTTGTTCGCTCAGAGCATCTTCTCTTATACTCGCTTCCTCCTTTATTATTATTATTATTATTATTATTATTATTATTATTATTATTATTTGCTAGACTGCAACCCTAGTTGGAAAAGCAGGATGCTCTAAGCCCAGGGGCTCCAACAGGGAAAACAGCCCAGTGAGGAAAGAAAATAAGGAAAAAATTAATTGTTTTAAGAACAGCAACAATATTGAAATAAATATTTCCTATATAAACTATAAAAACGTTAACAAAACAAGAGGAGAAGAAACAAGAGAGAACAGTGTGCTCGAGTGTACCCTCAAGCAAGCGAACTCTAACCCAAGGCAGTGGAAGACCATGGTACAGAGGTTATGGCACTACCCAAGACTAGAGAAAAATGGTTTGATTTAGGAGTGTCCTTCTCCTTGAAGAGCTGCTTACCATAGCTAAAGAGTCCCTTCTACCCTTACCAACATCAAAGTAACCACTGACCGATTACAGTGCAGTAGTTAACCCCTTGAGAGAAGAAAAATTGTTTGGTAATCACAGCGTTGTCAGGTGTATGAGGACAGAGGAGAATATGTAAAGAATAGGCCAGACTATTCGGTGTATGTGTAGGCAAAGGGAAAATTAACCGTAACCAGAGAGAAGCATCCAATGTAGTACTCTCTGGCCAGTCAAAAGACCCCATAACTCTCTAGAGGTAGTATCTCAACGGGTGGCTGGTGCCCTGGCCAACCTACTACCTACTACCTTTAATTTTGATATATATAACTTGGCTGTTCCAGCTTCAACTACACAGTGTGGGCATAACCAATTTAGGTTTGTTATTTCATTATCACCATATTACACATTTTTTTTTGTAATAGGATCTTCTGCACTCATATCCTATCCATTTTTTCCTTGTCTCCCTCCGTGGTTTCACATATAAGGCAGACCAGGTTCGGGGCAGACATGTTGTACTGTTCCTTTTCACTTAGGGTTCTCCATAAGATTAATTAATATCTTTTCAATGATACTCTATTATTATCATTATTATTATTATTATTATTATTATTATTATTACTAGCCAAGCTACAACCCTAGTTGGAAAAGCAAGATGCTATAAGCCCAAGGGCTCCAACAGGGAAAAATAGCCCAGTGAGGAAAGGAAATAAGGAAATAAATAAATGATGAGAATTAACAATATATCATTCTAAAAGCAGTAACGGCGTCAAAACAGATATGCCCTATATAAACTATTAACAACGTCAAAACAGATATGCCCTATATAAACTATTAACAACGTCAAAAACAGATATGTCATATATAAACAATAAAAAGACTCATGTCAGCCTGGTCAACATGAAAATATTTGCTCCAACTTTGAACTTTTGAAGTTCTACTGATTCAACTACCCGATTAGGAAGATCATTCCACAACTTGGTAAGAGCTGGAATAAAACTTCTAGAATACTGTGTAGTATTGAGCCTCACGATGGAGAAGGCCTGCCTATCAGAATTTACTGCCTGCCTAGTATTACGATCAGGATGGAATTGATCAGGGAGATCTGAATGTAAAGGATGGTCACAAAAAAGAAAAATCTTATGCAACACGCATAATGAACTAACTGAACGAAAAACAAAAGCTAAAACACGATTCAGGGCGAGTGTTGAATGGAGCTCCGCGCAAAACACGTCTACATCTGAGAGAGGGAGTAGTTATACCTTGGTAAGAAGGGTTGTATCTAGGAAAAGGGGTGGGGGGGGGGAAGGGTTGAAACTTAGTGTGTGTACGTGTGCAAGCATACCTATCTAAATATTTAGCCGTCATTACCGACGTCTCGGGTGTATATATATATATATATATATATATATATATATATATATATACATATTTATATATATTTATATATATACATATATATACATATATATTTATATATATATACATATATATACATATATATTTATATATATACATATATATACATATATATATGTATATATATATTTATATATATACAGTATATATACATATATATATATATATATATATATAAATATATGTATATATATATAATTTATATATACTGTATATATATGTGTGTGTATGTGTGTGTATGTGTGTATGTGTTTGCGCGTGTGTGTACGCGTATTGTAGTAAATGTAATGTAAAGTTGGCTTTTGTCCAAAACTATGATTCGAATACAATCCTTTTATTGCCTCACTTAGAAGGATTCTGAATTTATGGATGACTTCCTTTTTCGGGTTTCAGCCTTTTTTTCCCCCATATGAAGCAAAATTCAAGAAAAGTCGTCCTTCTGATTAACAACCTCCGGATCTAATTTGGCCCTTGAAACTCCAAGTCTCAAATTGTCTGTGATTCGATGAGGTACAGCTGGACACACGAGTCCCTGGCACACCTCGCTCCGGAAAAAAATGCACTCTTGTCGCACCCAAGGTCCTTTAAAGGAACTTGGTGGGACCCTTACTGAACGGCGACTTCATTGACTGATTTGGAGTTTTCTGGCATCCTAACATCCAAGGTCATTGACGTCGATATTGTTTAAAGGTTTAAAGGTCGCTCATGAATGGCAGAGGTAAGGGACAGTGACATTGCCCTAGCAATCAGGACAATGCCCTAGAGACTGACCATATTACATATGATCAGTGCC
>NC_090762.1:51709829-51714829 GCF_036898095.1 Palaemon carinicauda | reverse complement strand
GTAAGAAGGGCATCACATGCTCCAAGGCCTTTACGAAAACCAAATTGCAAACTAGGGAATAGACAATTACCTTCAGCAAACCTATTAAGACGTTTTGCCAAAAGATGTTAAAAAACTTGAGATAATATGGGAGTTATGGAAATTGGGCGGTAATCAGTTGGACTTGAGCTACCACAAACACATTTACATAGAGGAGTAACATTACCAATTCTCCAACAAGTGCTAAAAGCTCCTATCTCGCTAACTTGCGCAAAATAACAGATAACATTGGAGCTAAGAAATCTGCAGTCTTCATAAAAAACAAAGGAAAAATACCATTTGGGTCTACACCAGCTTAAGCATCAAACCCAGTTTTATATATTTGGAATTATAACCAGACACTTGCTCTTTATTACATAGAGATCATTATGAAATTATGTCTTACTGAATCTATTCACAAAATTGGTGGCCATATTGCTGAAGTTATTCATTATATATTTTTCTTATTTGAAACGAAGAGAGGAAACGAAAATTCGTGGAAGATGAATCCTCCCACTGTGGAGTTTACTCTGGCTTCAGAAGTAATGAAAAGGAAGCCTTTAATGGCAGACTGAAAACCTTTCCTTTCTTTCGAGATTTCCAAATAATTTTTTGTATATCACAACGTTCTTCATAATTTACATTACATCTCTTGTTATTTCCGTCCACAGATTGAAAGGAATACGCAAGTTGCGCTATATCAAAACATTGCACGAAGGAATACACAGTTTGCGCTACATCAGAATATTGCAAGAAGGAATACACAGGTTGCGCTATATCAAAACATTGCGCGAAGGAATACACAGTTTGCGCTACATCAGAATATTGCAAGAAGGGATACACAGGTTGCGCTATATCAAAACATTGCGCGAAGGAATACACAGTTTGCTCTATATCAAAATATTGCGCAAAGGAATACGCAGGTTGCGCTATATCAAAATATTTCGCGAATACACAGGTTGCGCTATACCAAAACATTGCGCCAAACTGGAACCCCAGTAACAGGAGATTACTACATATCGTATCCGGAGTTATGTTGGTGTTTGTGCAAGGTTTTTCTTTTTAAATATTGTATACGAATCCCCTGTACCATTACACATATTGCATGCGCTCATAATTCTCTCTCTCTCTCTCTCTCTCTCTCTCTCTCTCTCTCTCTCTCTCTCTCTCTCTCTCTCTCTCTCTAGTCAAATGATTCTACATTTACAATTTATATACAAGAAGAGCTAACACAATACTTCCACAGGGAAAGGGAAAAAAAATAATTCTGATTATCTTTACATCGTACGTGAGATATAAAGTCTCTTTTATAGGATGTTTGATTTTTTTCTGGAGAAGATAAAAGCTCATAATATATATATAAATGTATATATATATATATATATATATATATATATATATAGATAGATAGATAGATAGATAGATATATATATATATATATATATATATATATGTATATATATATGTATATATATATTATATATATATAATATTCATATATTACAAATATATCTATATAAATATATATACGTATATATATATATATATATATATATATATATATATATATATAATATTTATATATTACAAATATATATATATATATATATATATATATATATATATATATATATATATATATATATATATATTTGTAATATATAAATATTTTAATTATATATATAAAATATATATATATATATATATACATATATATATATATATATATTTATATAGATATATTTGTAATATATGAATATTATATATGCATATATATACATATATATATATGTGTGTGTGTGTGTGTGTGCGTGTGTGTATATGTCTAAAACCACATTTTTGACAATTAGATTGGCAAGTTTTTGCACGGAAGTATGTAATTTGCTGTTTTGGATCAAATTCAATTCACTATCAGGAAAGTTAGACACTTCAGAAGAACCAATCAACTCAAATCCGCATCAGGATAGCAATACAACGCTGATAATTAATTAAAACAGTATATAAACCTTTTGGAGAATTTCGATGTGCTCGCAATTACTTTCAATGGTCTCTGGATAAAGATCCTTGCACAGGTCTTAGTAGAAAACGAAATATTCAAATCAATCATTTTGATTAATTTTGAATTTTTACTCCTAATTTTTTTCCATTCTTATTTTATTTTCTATCTTTTTAACTATTGTAAGTAATTTAACATAAATGATGGATATGTATACAAGTAATAAATAGCAAAGGGTTGTGGTGGCCGATGTGGTAACGTTCCTGACTGGTGAACGCCTGAAGACCCAAGACTGGGGTTCCAGTTGCGCTCAAACTCGTTGGTTCCTTTGGTCGCTGTAACTTCACCATCCTTGTGAGCTAAGGAGGAGGGGTTCGGGGGATCCTATAGCTATATCTGCTGAGTCATCAGCAGCCCTTGCCTGGCCCTCCTTGTTCCTAGCTTGGGTGGAGAGGGGGTTGGGCGCTGATCATATGTATATATGGTCATTCTGTAGGGCATTGTCCTGCTCGATAGGGCAGTGTCACTGTCACTTGCGTCTGCCATTCATAAGTGATCTTTAAACTTTTAAACATGTAAACATCTACCACTTAAGTTTAATATGAAGTGGAAGGGGAGAATGTAATTAAATCTAATACTGAAGCAAAAAAAAACAGTACAATCAGAAAACTGAACGAGGAGCATCCATGCACGTTCAAACAATTCGTCAACACAGCAGCCAGCCATAACCTGACTTCGTTTGACATAGCGTCCAACTGACAATTATTGACAGACGCTGAATAGTCTGTAAACACAGATTAAATAAACAATAATTTGTTGTGATTCGTAATGTAGATAAAATAAAGCTACATTTGACAAGGAATCGTCTGGGAAAAATATGTAAACATTAAGCTGTAAGTATAATATGAGAGACCATTAATTTTCATTAATCTTAAGGAAGTCAGAACAAAACTATTCTGGGGCACAACGAAATTGTCGAGGAAATGAGTAAAAAAATAAGTTTGAACTGGCTAAAATACACACAATGTGATAATAATAACTTTTTTTTTTTCATAAGGTTACAGAAACTATTCCTTTTGAACTACCGTGTTCTTGAAAATGAATCTGATGAAATGGGTCGTTGCACAGACGGGATTAATCTTCGTTTTTTTTTCTTCTCAAAAAGGTTGGAAAGCCTCTTACAGCTTCCATCAAGGTGAGAGAGAAGCTGTTGAATTTCAATTGTCTCGTGGAAACCTGGTAGTTAAAATAGTGGTGGCCTCTGTTTTGACATAGACTACGGGCCGTGTGTGCTTGCGCTGTCGTCCAAAGACTGAATAATGCACACAAGTGTGTGTGTGTGTATATATATATATATATATATATATATATATATATATATATATATATATATATATAAAGATGTTTTTGTATGTGTGTGTTTATTTCTTATTTCTGCTTACGATCTTATAACAGTTTGATAAGTTTCTTGAAAACGCCCACGAAAGAAACGAAGAAAATCTAATAAATTACTACAATTCACATATTGGTCCTGGTCTACTGTATGATATATGTATATGTATGTGTGTATATATATACACATACGGCATGATATCTAATTTTCCTTCCCTTTCCAGAAGGTAAAACCTATTGGCAACAGAGTATCTGCAAAGGGGTACACATGTGTTGTTTGCTGTCTCTAAATAAAGTTCTTCATCTTTCTGTTCTGTGTAACTAAGAAAGAGAAAAGGGTGACTTACCTTCACTCTATTTTTTTCTATACAAGGCTCTCTTCTTCTGGAACATTCGAAAATCTTGATCTATATTCCTCAAATACGATTTCTGAAAAGAAAAATAATTGATATACTCATATGTTTTTTCTTTTATCTGGCCTAACAATCTATATACGAACACAAAAACCTCACAATTATCTACATAATTCGGTGACAACTAGGAATTTCATAAAAGCACTAAGAAAGAGATAAAACTTAATTGGACAGAATCTTTCCAACAACACCTATTTTAACTGTTTACATAACAGTCTTCCTGCCAGTGCTGTTCTTAGACACATGATCAGACCAAGTCATCGCCCTGTAAACTTCTCCCCTGTTATTTATAGGAGGCGTCAAAATATCAACTTCATCACTCAATTCAAGTAAGCTAGATCTTGCAAATTGCAGTGTTTATCACACATTCTCGTATTCTCGCCACTATCTACTCTCTTTTGCTCTCTATCAAAGAGTCTAGCTACAAAATAAACAGTCACATATTAAAAGGTTCTTTGAGTGAAAGACGTTCCAGGTTGGTGATATATCCCGTGTGGTTCTCAACTATTTTAACAAACTCATCGTCATACACAAATCAATATAGGGAGATATTTCATAATGACACATAGAACAAAATGTGACCCCAAGGGAGTTTATAGCACGTCACCGCAATCCTTGTTTCATTCGGAGAATCCTAACCACACGTCATCCTTAAACTAATGTTCTCTTCTCTGAAATCTTTTATGCAGAAGAAAAGAAAGAAATGCTTCACTAGAAGAAGTCTCCGCCTTCAAATGAACCAAATTCTACTTTACCCAATTAGTTGGATGTGAAATATATAAAAATTTTAGTTTAATGAAAATCATTATTACACAATTTGACGCCTCCCCCAGGAGTTACACTGCTTCATTTCCAATTCAAACAACCTTCAGGTATTATCTTAGTGACCTATTATTATTATTATTATTATGACTTACTAAGCTACAACCCTAGTTGGAAAAGCAGGATGCTATAAGTCCAGATGATCCAACAGGGAAAAATAGCCCAATGAGGAAAGGAAACAAGGAAAAATAAAATATTTTAAGAAGAGTATCAACATTAATATAAATATCTCCTAAGTAAACTATAAAAACTTTAACAAAACAAGAGGAAGAGAAATAAGATAAGAGTAGTGTGCCCCTGTGTACCATCAAGCAAGAGAACTGTAACCCAATACACCTGTTTCCACCAAAGATGGCAGT
>NC_090762.1:51694829-51704829 GCF_036898095.1 Palaemon carinicauda | reverse complement strand
GCACTTGCAAACAAAAAACTTTGTAAAATAAATCAGGCCTTGTTTTCCAATTAGAATCATAATAGCCTTGTTTTCAATTAGTTTTCGACACGATAGTACTGTAGCATATTTTGGGAGCGTTGCATTAGCTTTGCAAACTAATCTACTCGTTTAGCATAGTAATGAGCACAGTATTAACATAAACGCTTTGGGAAATTTCTTTTTTCATTACTGTTGAAAATAATGTGGCATCATGACATTAACATCTAAAATGTCATGATGACATTAGAGAACCGTATTTTCTATCCTGTACTTCTGGTACGTGGGACAGTGAAACGGGAATGGCTCTTGCAGCAATTTTTGGAAAACTGTAAAAAATATTTCAGATATGTCAAGTGTAAATCTAATCGGTAATAAATGGATGAAAAATAAGCTCTAGAAATATCATCAACAACTCTAGACCTATATAGCACATAATGCGCAGGATTGCCAGTTTGTCCTTTTTCAGGCAAAAATCCTCAAATTTGACCTTTTCAAAAAATTGGTTTGCCTTTAGTAATATGAAAAAAAGGCGGGCCTTACATATTATATATTTTGCCTTTTCTACTATTAGGTTGGCCTTTTAACGCTTCTGTTGATTAGAAGTTGGCCTTTTCTCAGTTTGAAAACCTGGCAACCCTGATAATGCGTCATTATTTTTCCTGTTTTTGTGTAAGTCTCTTGGGTGCGCTTGTGGGACTAGCTAGACCGTGAGTACTCTTCTAGGCCTAGAGTGAAGACAGTCTGCTACTTATCGATTGGTCAAGTACACTCTGTATTGACATCACATCTTGCTGTATGGACATTCCCCATGTCTCATGACACAGCAAGCATAAACGGAAAATCCTTTCTAGGATTTGTAGTCACTTGAACTTATGCGTCATTGGTGTTCAGAGCAAGTTCTGAGCACACTTGACTACAGTATAGGCTGCTCCTAATGGATCCAGTAGCAGTCTTAGATATCTTTCCTTTATGCTGGATGATTAACTCGTTACTTACTCATATTCTTCTCTTGAACGACGCTTGTAAATTTAATTTAAATTTATCTCGACCAAAAACAGGGGTTTTCATCTTAAGGTAAAATACTCTTTATTGGTCTTCTGGATAATTTCTAAAAATTCGGTAGGGTTTTCTTAATTTATGTCTTTCATAGCTATCATTAGGTTGTATTTGCCTTTCTAACTAAAAAAAAAATCCCTTTAATACATAGAGGATATTTGCATTAGACACTGTTCAAACATCCATATGCAATGAGGGTTTGGATACCCGTGATGAGATTCACACAAAAACTAATAAAAATTAATCTTAATTTCTAAAAAGTTCATCTCTCTCTCTCTCTCTCTCTCTCTCTCTCTCTCTCTCTCTCTCTCTCTCATTGGGGGCTGCTAACTGGTAAAACATGGTAACTCGGCATCATAAAAGTTGGTTGGCATTGCCCCCTAAGGGGTCTGATTACATGTGGGTGCATATATATCGGGCTGAGGGGAAGAATACCGGTCCACTTGACGATTACCTCCCCGAATACATTATGGGAGAAGTGTATCCTCACCTCGTTCAACTCTCCTCTTATCAATGGAATTCTTCTCCACAACTGCGATTGGGTTCTTATCAAGAAAGAATTAAGATTCAGGAATAGGATCCAAATAACTAATAACCACGAACTTTCCCGCAGCTACAGCGAGGATTGCTTTATGCGATATCGAAAAACAGAGCGTGTAACTGGAAATGGGGAGCGGGAATTTATCACCGCGCGGAACATACGAGACCTGGCGGTGGCGCCATCTGTTGGCTCTCCGAGGAGACTCCTAAAATAGCATTTTTTTATGTCTGATAATGGCAGAAATATCTCGCTAGTATGGTAGTTTAACATTTTGTTAATTTGTCACATTTTTGACATGTGTAACGACAGGCAACCCATAATTCTACGAATTTTGCTGTATACGAATACAATATTGGATGTTTCAACGGCATTTATTACAGAATATGTGTATATATGTATGTATATATATATATATATATATATATATATATATATATATATATACATATATATATATATGCATATATATATATATATATATATATATATATATATATATACATAGCATATATATATATATATACTTACATATATACAATGCATATCTTGCAATATATGCCGTTTCATATATATATATATATATACATATATATATATATATATATACATATATATATATATATATATATATATATATACACACACATATACTCTCTCTCTCTCTCTCTCTCTCTCTCTCTCTCTCTCTATATATATATATATATATATATATATATATATATATATATATATATATATATAGCATATCCAGCAATGAATACCGTTATATATACAGTATATATATATATGAAAATATAATAATATATATATATATATATATATATTACATATACAGTATATATATATATATATATATATATATATATATATATATAAAACGTCATGTATATATACTGTATATACATATATATATATACATATATATATATATATATATATATATATATATATATATATATATATATATATATATATACAACTTTCAGGCTGATTTATACTACGTTTATATTTTGAACTTACACGCTCGGATTTTTTTTATTCAATTTGGGATGCTCATTGAATCATACTATTATAGGATTGCCGTAGTCTATTGATAACGTTTTTTGCCTGGCAACCTGCTAGACTGGGGTTCGAGACCGCTATAGGTACTATTGTTTCTAGTAGTGTCTGCAACCTCACCCTCATTGTATTCTAGGGATAGATAGCTTGGAGGAGCCTATAGCTCTACTTGCTGAGGCCCTCAATGGTCCTGGTCCTAGCTTGATTGAGAGGGGTTTGGGAGCTGATCTCAAGTGTATTATTATTATTATTATTATTATTATTATTACTGACTAAGCTACAACCCTAGTTGGAAAAGCAGAATGCTATAAGCCCAGGGGCTCCAACAGGGAAAATAGTCCAGTGAGGAAAGGAGACAAGGAAAAATAAAATATCCTAAGAAGAGTAACATTAAAATAAATATCTTCTATATAAACTATAAAAACTTTAACAAAACAAGAGGATGAGAAATAGGATAGAATAGTGTGCTCGAGTGTACCCTCAAGCAAAAGAACTCTAACCCAAGACAGTGGATGACCATGGTATAGAACCTATGGCACTACCCAAAACTAGAGAACAATGGTTTGATTTTGGAGTGTCCTTCTCCTAGAAGAGCTGCTTACCATCGCTAAGACTCTCTTCTACCCTTACCAAGAGGAAAGGGGCCACTGAACAATTACAGTGCAGTAGTTAACCCCTCGAGAGATGAAAAACTGTTTGGTAACTCAGTGCTGTCAGGTGTATGAGGACAGAGGAGAATATGTAAAGAATAGGCCAGACTATTCGGTGCGTAGGCAAAGGGAAAGTGAACCGTAACCAAAGAGAAGGATCATATGTAGTACTGTCTGGCCAGTCAAAAGACCTCACAATTCTCTAGCAGCAGTATCTCAAATGACCAGTCTCTGGGACATTGTCCTGTCCCATGTCTCTGCCATTCATGAGTGACCTTTAAACCCTTGAACATCACGTTTGAAACAAAGTTTTAGTTGTCACTCATGAAATGAAAACATGAAAACTACCTTTAAAAAATTAATGTCTTAAGATTTTGTTGTGTATATATATCTATATTTATATATATATATATATATATATATATATATATATATATATATATATGATATATATATATATATATATATATATATATATATATTTCATATGTTTTGGAATGTTTATTAGGCTATTTTTCTCTATTTCTAAGTTTCAGATCCAACTTATTGAATTATTTCATTCTTGTGAAAACATTCACCTATTTACGATAATAATATCTGGTGTAGGAGTCTTCATTACACCGCACAAAAAAAAAAAATAGTACAAACAAACACACACACACAAACTAGTTACAGCAAAATCCGATGTTGTTTCTGACCTTAAAAACTGCAACGCGCGAAGACACGTAAAGGAAATTTACAACACATCCTTTGTGTCCATTCTCAGCAGAACAAAGTGAATATTCGATAAAGGAAGAAATGCCGGAACCGCAAAATATAGATTTCATTTATCTCTGGAGCAGAAAAGAAGTTGCCAACCGATAGATAGGAAATAAAAAAAAAAAATCATCTATCGAATGTCTCAGCAAATGTAAGATCAAGAAAACGGTTTTAAAATTCTGATGTCGGCAAAAAGATTCGGCGGAAAAAGTGTCTCGAAACTTTGAATCAGACTAATGTTTTTGTTTTTATCTGTTTCAAGATTGGGGAAGAGGAAATGAGACATCTCCAAGAACGAGTTTTAAGTCGGTTTTCTTCGAAATGGTAAACATTAGGTACGGATGTTTGTCAATGGCTCACAGATACTTATCTGTGATTTATCGCAGCAGCTAGAAATTATAATAATCAGGTAGTTTTTTTTTTCATTTTCATAAAATGCAATCGTAATGATACAGAAAATGTTGGACTTAGATAAGACAAATTTAAATCTGAAATCAGATCAAATCAAAATGATATAGAAAATGAGTGTCTCTGACAAGACAAATGCAAATCTGATAAAAGATAAATTCAAAATGATATAGAAAATATATTCCATCATTATCCATTCATTAAGGGGTTAGTTTCCTGATGGCCCCTCTATCAAAGGAATCCTCTGCCACCAAACCTCTTCTCTCCATATCATCCTTCACCTTATCACGTCATCTAGATCTCTGCCTCCCTCTCTATCTTCTCACAATATCATGTTCCTCCCAAATCCTCCTCACTCCACCCCTACCATCCATCCTCAACACATGTCCACACCATCTCAGTCGCGACACTTTCATTACCTAGGTAATTTTTACTATGCCTTCCATTCTTCTTATTTTATAATTTTCCATCAAGCAGTGTTATTCCCATAATTCACCTCAGCATTCTCATCCTCTTTTCGTCTTAGAGCCCACGTTTCCGATCCACACATTAACACTCACTGGCCTTATTACTGTGCTATAGATCTTGACTTTTAGCTTGATTGGCACTTTCTTATTACATACCACTCCTGCTTCCTCCACTTCCCACAGGCTACTTTTATCCTGTTCTCAACTTCAGCCTCATATCCTACCTCCTGACTTATAGTATATCCAAAGTTTCACCTGTTTTATAACCGAACCTCTACTTTGATGCATAGCTGTGCTGTTCCTACTTTCCTTAATGCTCTTACCCAGGTTTAGTCTCAATCCACCCCGCTCCAAAGTCTCTTGCCAATCTACAACTCTTCGCTGTAAGTCCTACTCGTTTTTCAGCAGTACTCCCCCATATCATCTGCATATAGCAACTCGCACAACTCATCCTTTCTGATCTCTCCACTTAACACATCCATGACCACTAATTGTTGTTATTATATAACAAGAGTTAAATGGATCTAAAAATTCCTCTTTGGCTAATGCTTAATCTGTCTCCAAGAAAGCGAATGAGGGAGTGGCAAGAATTGAAAAATGGCAGGCTACTCTTACAAGACAAAATGGGAGGCGACTCTTACAAGACAAGAATGGGAGGCTACTCCTACATGATAAGAATGACATGCTATCCCTACATGGCAAGTATACAAGCTACACCTATATGGCAAGAATTGAAGAATGGGACTCTACTCTTACAAGACAAGAATGGCAGGCTACTCCTACATGATAAGAATGGCAGGCAACTCCTACATAACAAGAATGGCAGGCTACTCCTACATGACAAGAATAGCAGGTTTCTGCTACATGACAAGAATAGTAGGCTTCACCTACAGGACAAGAATTGAAGAATGGCAGGCTACTCTACATGATAAGAATGACAGGCTACTCCTACATGACAAGAATGGCAGGCTATACCTACATGACAAGAAATGAAGAATGGAAGGCTACTCTACATGATAAGAATGGCAGGCTACTCCTACATGACAAGAATGCCAGGCTATACCTACATGACAAGAAATGAAGAATGGCAGGCTACTCTACATGATAAGAATGGCAGGCTACTCCTACATGACAAGAATGCCAGGCTATACCTACATGACAAGAAATGAAGAATGGCAGGCTACTCTACATGATAAGAATGGCAGGCTACTCCTACATGACAAGAATGCCAGGCTATACCTACATGACAAGAAATGAAGAATGGCAGGCTACTCTACATGATAAGAATGACAGGCTACTCCTACATGACAAGAATGGCAGGCTATACCTACATGACAAGAAATGAAGAATGGCAGGCTACTCTGACATGATAAGAACGACATGCTACACCTACAGGATAAGTATTGAAGAATGATATGTTACACCTACATGACAAGAATGACATACTACACCCACATGACAAGTATACATGCTACACCTATATGTCAAGAATTGAAGAATGGCACGCTACTCTTACAAGACAAGAATGGCAGGCTACTCCTACATGATAAGAATGGAAGGCTAATCCTATAGGACAAGCATGGCAGGTTTCTCCTACATGACAAGAATAGCAGGCTACACCTACATGACAAGAATTGAAGAATGGCAGGCTACTCCTACATGACAAGAATGACATGCTACACTTACATGACAAGAATTGAAGAATGATATGCTACATCTACATGACAAGAATGCCATATTACTCCTAATTCAGGCTCATGAATTTTCCAGTCTATGAAATAAAGATGAGAGAATAGTTTGATAAATTCTTTCATATATATATCAATAACATAAAATAGTTCTTATATGCCGAGATATAATGGTTAGTTTATGAACGAGAGAGAGAGAGAGAGAGAGAGAGAGAGAGAGAGAGAGAGAGAGAGAGAGAGAGATTTTAATTTAATAACTTTATTGTGTTCAATACCATACATACATAAAATGTATATTCATGCACACATATGCAGCAGAACACAAATGGCGCACCCCCCTAGCAGGCTTGCATCGGAAAGTTTGCCTGGGGGAGAGAGAGAGAGAGAGAGAGAGAGAGAGAGAGAGAGAGAGAGAGAGAGAGAGAGCGTTACCTTATTGCCTTATTTTTTGTTTGGGTTCCCCCAGGTCCCTCAGTGTGAGGCACCTCGTATATCCACCAGAGAGTTGCTAATGCATCTTCTAGAGAGAGAGAGAGAGAGAGAGAGAGAGAGAGAGAGAGAGAGAGAGCATTGCTCATATTTTGTAGTTGCTAAACAAATTATATCAACTACATAATGCCTTTAATGATTCTGTACGTGCAATTTTTAATAATTATATTATAAGCATGAAATTTGAAATAGAAATAACAGAAACTGAATTATCTGAAAATTCCTTTAACATTTTACTAATCTATTCATAATACTCCTTGGAAATTTGAACGTCATAACTGTAATAATCATATTATTAGATAATTTATCGGTATGTTTTCTAAGTATTCTTGTTCAAGTCGACATTCCATAATTCCTTATCATCTTATATGACTTTGGGTTTACATCACATTCCTCACAATAAAAATAAATGATTTTGTAGTTTTTTAGTATTATGAACAGTTTTAAAAAAAAAGTATTTTTTATCAATAAACAGATGACACTCACTTCCGTCAGTAAAATTGAAAAAAGAAAAAAAGTTACACCTGGTGAAGTTCTTTTCTGCAGAAGATAAAGACTCACTTTTCCAATACTGCCTTGGCTGGGCCCAAGACAATGGGGTTGGAATGACACCGCCACTATTTTGACATTTAAGTGCCTAAGAACCTGCGTTTCTCATCGGGGATTTGGTGTTTGATAAGCGTGAAAAATTGAGAATTACCGACGATGACATTAATTGGAGCCATGATAATCGATATATTATTACGCGCAAAATCAATAGCTCCCGGTCAGAATACTTACGTTGTAAAATCATTAATATGTACAGTTGGATACAGGAGTTCCTGTTACACCTCGCCTTGAGGATGTGTATCTTTCCTCTTTTGAAAAATCTAGATATTAGGATAGTGTAAATATAATTGTACTTTAAAGAGTATGTTGATAAGGAATATTTCTGAAAATGTTAATTGTATAGTATATAATATTCCTTGTTTAGATTGTAACTTGTTCTATGTCGGCTAACCTGTCACACTATTGTTCCCTAGTCTTGGGTAGTGCCATAGCCTCTGTACTAAAGTCTCCCACTCAGGCACACTGTTCTATCTGTTTCTTTGGTAAGGTCCCTGACTGGTGAAAGTCAGACTGAGGTTCGAGTCAAGCTCAAACTCGATAGTTTCTTTGGCCGCTGCAGCTTCACCATCCTTGTGCGGTAAGGATGGGGTGTTTGGGGGAGCCTATAGGTCTATGTGCTGAGTCATCAGCAGTTATTGCCTGACCCTCCTTGGTCCTAGCTTGGATGGAGAGGGGGCTTGGGCGCTGATTATATGTATATGGTCAGTCTCTAGGACATTGTCCTGCTTCATAGGGCAGTGTCACTGTCCCTTGCCTCTGCCATTCATGAGCGGCCTTTAAACTGGGAAATTTTCCTGGTTGAAATCCTTGGGCTTATAACTATGGATTTGTTTCTTCTATATAATACACGCATTATCTTCCATGAATATCTAGTCATTAGAAACTTGTGATATATTTTTGACATCATTGAAGAAAAGAGAATACCAAAAAATTAAATATTATTGAAAGTCAGAGATAAAGTAATCTTTGATAAAAACCGATCAAAGACTCAGAAGGGAAAGAAACAAAGAAACAGAATCTGTATCTCGGAAAGCTTAATCAGAGTAAGCCAAGGGAGAGTCAGACTAGCCTAGATCAGCAGTCGTTCGTTAGAGATGACGGCCATTATAGCACTTGTGAGAATAGTTTCCTTCCCAATAAAGTTTGTTGCCTTCGAAGATTTTGCGAAGGGTATGTATTCACCCCTGTCTGTTTGTTTGTTTGTGAGCAACTTTGCACAAAAACTAGTGTACCGATTTTGACCACATTTGGTAGTCATGTTGGGTATGTCACAAGGTTGAATCTGTAACATTTTGGATAATTAGTGATTTAATTTGTTTATTTGTGAGCAACTTTAAACAAAAACTACTGTAACAATTTTGACCAAACTTGGTAGTGATGTTAAGGGTGACCCAAGGATGAATCTGTAACATTTTAGATAAAGTACATCAGAGTACAAGTACACAGCAGTACTTTGAAAATAATCGCAATGTTAACTTATTTGTTTGTGAACAACATTGCGCAAAAATTACCGAACCAATTTCAACGAAACTTAGTGGACATTTGGGGTATGAATCAAGGACAAATCCATTAAATTTTCTAAACAAAATACATCAAAGTACAAGTAAGCAGAGGAGTTAAGAGGAAAATAAGACTGCTGGGCGTGGCGAAGGCATGCTCTCTATTGAGTGCCCCTTTAGTTAATCTCGTTTTCCTCTCCTGCTTTTCTAGCGTAAAAGCAGCATAAAAATGTAGTCTAATAACTGTATTGGTAGCTGACAGTATCATTACGAATTAAAAAAGGAAGTGTCCTTTTATGGCTGTAACTTTGAAGACTGTAACGCTTGGTTTGGAAAGAACGAACACAAAAGAGTTCCAATAATGACTTTGGCAAGGCACTATTCTTGGGCGAAATTGTTTGGGGAAACTCTATGCAAATACTTTATTATAAAATGGAAAATAAAACCAAGGAGAGAAGGGAGCGGGCAGGGGGAGGATAAAAGTTTAAAATGTAATAAATACATTTATATTTAATTGCGTCTAATTATGAAATTTATTGAATCTAAAGTAAGTGGTTGTTCAAAACTCTGATTTGAGAATAACTTTTGCTTACGACGAAATAGATTATGTCAATGTTTTTGTTATTTCGAAAATTATATATATATATATATATATATATATATATATATATATATATATATATATATATATATCGACTTTTATCTTTCTTCGTGGCTGAGTGGTATGGTCACTGGCATACAAATATCCTGGACG
>NC_090762.1:51637329-51682329 GCF_036898095.1 Palaemon carinicauda | reverse complement strand
GCATGACAATGCCTGTGCTTGTGAAAAAAAATATATCTGAAATATTTTGTGATTGCATGACAATGCCTGTGCTTGTGAAAAAAATATATCTGAAATGTTTTGTGATTGCATGACAATGCCTGTGCTTGTGAAAAAAATATATCTGAAATGTTTTGTGATTGCATGACAATGCCTGTGCTTGTGAAAAAAATATATCTGAAATGTTTTGTGATTGCATGACAATGTCTGTGCTTGTGAAAAATAATATATCTGAAATGTTTTTTATTGCATAATAATGCCTGAGCTTGTAAAAAAATAAAATATATCTGAAATGTTTTGTGATTGCATGACAATGTCTGTGCTTGTAAAAAATATATCTGAAATGTTTTGTGATTGCATGACAATGCATGTGCTTGTGAAAAAAAATATATCTGAAATGTTTTGTGATTGCATGACAATGCCTGTGCTTGTGAAAAAAATATAACTGAAATGTTTTTGATTGCATGACAATGCATGTGCTTGTGAAAAATAATATATCTGAAATGTTTTTTATTGCATAATAATGCCTGAGCTCGTAAAAAAATATATCTAAAATGTTTTGTGATTGCATGACAATGTCTGTGCTTGTGAAAAATACATCTGAAATGTTTTGTGATTGCATGAAGATATCTGTGCTTGTGAAAAATATATCTGAAATGTTTTGTGATTGCATAACAATACCTGTAATTGAAAAAACTTTATCTGAAATATTTTGTATTTTTGTGAAGTATAAGTTACTGATCTTATGGCAAAATCTTATACTGTTCGCATGATTGACCTCTTCTTCACTTTTAAAATCTTTTAATGAATTCTTTCTCTTCCTGATAGAAATGATTATCAAGTGGCTGGTAATTCTCTTTTTAGTTTTCCTATTCTTTTGGAAAGTATTTAATAGTTCTCTTACTTATAGGAAAGTGTATCGTTACTATCAATTTCGTTGTATTTGCTCTCTTTGTTGATTTTACGGTAAATCTTTATAAATTTTCGCATCAATTATAAACTCATCACATAAGATGATGCTGAATACACCCATAAATCTATAACCATTCAAAGTTGAATACTAACCTAACCTTACCCTGGTGATCGCCAGACTGGGGTTCGAGTCCCGCTCAAACCCGATCATTCCTATAGTGACTGTAACCTCACCATCCTTGTGAGTGGGTTTGGGGGCCTATCAATCTACCTTTTGAGTCATCAGTAGTCAATGCCTGTCCCTTCCTGGTCCTAGCTTGGATGGAGGGCTTGGGTACTGATCTTATGTATATATGGTCAGTCTCTAGGACCTTGTCCTACTCGCTAGGGCAATGTCACTGCCCCTTGCCTCTGCCATTCATGAGCGGCCTTTAAACCTTTAACCTAACCTAAAATAATGCTATTGCGCATGTGTTATATTCAGCTGTTAATTAAATTTTCATCATCATCATTATTATTATTATTATTATTATTATTATTATTATTAGCTACGATACAACTGTGGTCGGAAAAGCAGGATGCTATAGAGTAATTATCCCTACATAAAACAAAAATGAATAATCAATATGATTTCTTATTCCATTAACCTGTTCTTGTGTATTTCGAGACAATTTGTCGGAATTATGAATATAAATTTCGGTTGGGGATTCTCATCCGAGAATTCTTCATTGCTATCAATGATAATTTATGCAGACCCACGAGTTTCAGTACACCACTTATAGTCCCAGATCCTAAGCAAATATATTTAGGACTTCATTACCTTTATTCACTGAATAATCAATTTGAGACAGATGCCGTTGAAGTTCGTCCTTCTATTCACAATGAGATTTGAGAATTTGATTGTCCTACGTTTTTTCGTTCTACAGAGGACGCCCCAGAAGCTTCTTTAATAGTTCCTACGTCCATTCTTCTTCAGAATGAAAAGAATGAATGCTTTCTTGTCTTATATGTCTTGATATGCAATCCCTCGATTGTTTGGCTCTTCTTCTTCTTCTTCTCTACTTCACGTTTCCAGACTTCCAGCGAGCATACCTCTTTAATACGTGGATTTGGCTTTAGTCTTAGTTCTTCCGCCTCCTCTCTCTCTCTCTTTTCTCTTTTCCAGGCGTAGGCCAGATAAGGACACTCTCTTATCAGTTCCGTCAACTTCTACGTGAAAATTTCTCTTAAAGTTTTAGATTAGACTGATGAAAGACAAATGCGTTATTACGTAAGCATCATAAAAAGGAGAATTAGTATAATCAATTTTAACGTTATCTACCCTGACAGTTTTATAAGGTGTTGGTACCACACGGTCTTGGATAAAAGGTAAATATCCTCTTTGTCAACCTTAAATGAAAATACACACACACACACACACACACATATATATATATGTGTGTGTGTGTGTGTGTGTATATTATTATTATTATTATTATTATTATTATTATCAAATGCTAAGCTACAACCCTAGTTGGAAAAGCAGGATGCTATAAGCCCAGGGGCCCCAACAGGGAAAATAGCCCAGTGAGGAAAGGAAATAAAGAAAAGTAAAATATTTTAAGTATAGTAACATTAAAAAAAAAATATTTCCTATAAAAACTATAAAAAAAAACTTTAACAAAACAAGAGGAAGGGAAACTAGATAGAAGTGTGCCCGAGTGTACCCTCAAGCACGAGAACTCTAACCCAAGACAGTGGAAGACCATGGTACAGAGGTTATGGCACTGCCCAAGACTAGAGAACAATGGTTTGATTTTGGAGTTTCCTTCTCCTAGAAGAGCTGCTTACCATAGCTGAAGAGTCTTCTACCCTTACCAAGAGGAAAGTAGCCACTGAACAATTACAGTGCAGTAGTTAACCCCTTGGGTGAAGACGAATATATACATATACATATATATATATATATATATATATATATATATATATATATATATATATATATATATGCAGATATATGCATATACATATATATATATATATATATATATATATATATATATACACTATGTTGTCTTTCAAGATTTTATCCCACCTTTCTCTCAGAAATCAAGTTAATGGGTGGACAACAATAAGTCTAAATTGCATCAAAAGTCATCTTGCTTCCGTTTAATGCAAAGATTAAAGTTCTAACATAGTCCTAGTATAGGGTTAACAACAGGATGTGATCAATACGAAATTTCTATTTTCTACATGAATCTCATTACATAGGTCTTTCTTCATAGCAAGCTTATGTCAACAGGATGCAATTCCACAGCAAGACAGCAGTGTATGAATAATTTTGTGGATATACAGAAGTAGATTTATTCGATTTGCTATTTAATAATATATGACGACTACTTCTGAATTCCTCAAATATAGAGTTGCAACTTAATTTCTCGTTCCTAGTCACAGCCTGCCACATTGATGACCCTGAAGTGACCAATGCGGCAGGCTGCGAATAGGTCTATACAGAAAGACATAACAAGCTTATATACATACATTTGAGGATAACAATGATATAAAAACTTTATAAATGTGAAACGTGCAATGGCGTGCTTAAATAGGTTTTATCTAATATCAGTGTGGAAGAGAGAGAGAGAGAGAGAGAGAGAGAGAGAGAGAGAGAGAGAGAGAGAGAGAGAGAGAGAGAGAGAGAGAGAGCAACCGCACTAATGTATGAACGTGTATGAAATGCACGTGTATTACACGTATGCATATTAATTTCTGCAAAGTTGTTTGTAATAAGAAATAAGAACTTTTATTAGCATCCAATGGGTTCTTTGAATTTGCTTTACGCCCAGAATTAGACGAAAGTTATCGACGTTAACTAGTCCACAAGAAAATTTCTTTCATACGTTAACATTGTACAGTTAGACACAGGAATTCCTGGCCCACCTCGCTCTGAGGCAGTACACCATGTCACACCCTCTACGCCCAGTAGAGTTTTTGTGTTACCCCTACCCACCATCTTCGCTATCTCTCCTCTACACTATCTGTTTAGTTACTCTCCGTACAGTCCAACTGTACTTATCTTCTGTGCAGTAATACGGATTAAAAAATAAATAAAATAATCTGAAAAAAGGACGCAGATTAAAATAAATAGGATTACATAACATATAGCTATTGGTAATAGAAAAAACTGTATGTGTAATTACTATGAGTAATCAGATGGGTACATGTAAAGTCCTCAATTTAACAACAACAAAGTTAAGATTTAGAAAATCCATCGGTCTTTAACGTAAAAAAAAAAGAAAAAAAAAAAAAGTCTCCATAGACGATAAAACCTAATGGATGGGGAAAGATTACTAAGTAAAAAAAAAAAAAATATACTGGAAGTGAGATAAAAAGCGTATCGGCCCAAAAAAAAAGTATTCACATCAATGGCGAAGGAAAAAAATAGATATAAAATCTTAAAAAATAAAATAAAAGATTTTTTATTGGTGATAACTTGGAGGTGAGAATAACAGCTTTCCTTAATATCAAAGTTTTTTTCAGTTTATCTTGTTATACAAAATTATACATTTGAATTATAAGTATACAATTAAGAAGTAAATAAAAGATTTCAAAAGACCAAAATAAAGAGCAAACCAAGAAACTAACTTATAGTTAATCATATAGATTCAATACTAGACAGAATTCTAAAAGTTTTATCCCAGTTGTGATCAGACTGTGGAATGATATTCTCAAGCCAGGCTGACACGAATTTGTGGCACGCAATGTCACGACTCGAGTCGTGAACTGGCGTGAACTCGTCGTGAACTGACATGAATTGTTCGTAAACCCGTCGTGACATCGTGACATGTCGTGACGAGAATTTTGATATGTTCAAAATTTTGGTCACGAAAAAATTTCGTGACCGGGTCGTGAACTATGCGCGAACTGTTCGTGAACTCGTCAGGACGATGTGGGAAGTGCGCAAACTATGCGTGAACTCGTCGTGCCAGTTCGTGTCAATGTGGACAGGTCACCTGTGATTCTGAGGTAATTTTTTTTTTTTTTGATCTTCAAGTTCGTGCCACAAAATGTCACGACAAATTCGTGGCAAAAAGTCGTGTAACTGTCCGGGTACCTTTAACCTGGCAGTTTAATCGGTGGAACTTCATACGTTCAAACTTGCTGCAATTGTTTTTCTGTTGAACTGGCTGACATGAATCGACCTTCATTAGCTAATAATAATAATAATAATAATAATAATAATAATAATAATAATAATAAGCCTCGTTCCATATTTCATATATGACGAATCAATTTTGAAGTTGTTACAGATCTAGGAAAAAAAGAAGTAATTGTTGTGTTTATTATTTCTAATATACTAGTGTACGCGACCCGCCGTCAGTGGCGATTTAATATTTAGACCGATATGCACATACGCACACTTCTCTCACCTGGGCATGACTACTCCATCTCCTTCCTACCCGAGGGACGGGGAGAGTTTAGCTTACCCGGAAATATATATATATATATATATATATATATATATAAATATATATATATATATATATACACACACACACATATATATATATATATAAATATATATATATATATCTATATTATATATATTACACATATACATATATATATATATATATATATATATATTACACATATACATACATATATATATATATATATATATATATATATATATATCTATATTATATATATTACACATATACATACATATATATATATATATATATATATATATATATATATAAAATCACCCAATCCACTGCAAAACAACGGCTTCAGACATATCCTACTTGCGTCTGTTTATGGTTTTTCTATGCCGCATATATATTGCATTATATAAATATATAAATATATATATATATATATATATATATATATATATATATATATATATATATATATATATATATATCCAAACACTTGCTATTTATTATATAGAGGATTGTTTAATTGTTATTTTTTATTTTTATTTACTTTCCGTTCTGAACTGCTTTCCCTGTTAGAGCCCTTTGTCTAGTATCCATCCATCTTTCACAAGGGTTGTATCTTACCTGGTAATATTAACAAAGATAATGATTTAATTAGTTCCTACTTTTTTCAAATCCCACTGCAATACGATTGAAAATATTCCTAAAAAAAATTATTTATTTGAACTAACACCAGGACACAATGCATCTCGTAAATTCTAGAATATAAAGGAAATAAGTCCACCCAGTCGAGAGTGAAGGTGAGGCTGGAGACGTTCGCCTACCCACCACGGCCCAGGTATACCCAGACCGTGGCTCCCCCTACCCCCCAACAAGCGCATTACCTCGTAAACAAACAACCGCTAAGGGTTTTAGGCCGCCCACACACTCAAGAGAGCTAAGAAGCTTAGCGGGAGGGGAGGTCCACATCATCCTTTAAGAGATGTGCAGAACTTGTTTCGTGTCTTCTGAGGAGATTCCAAGGCACCATTTACAGGTATATGCATATTCGTACAATATCCAAATGTCATAACAATGGTTACATGTAGCTGCATCTGTTATCTTTATATTTTCTGGTGTTATTATTCGGTTCGTTTTCTATTTCTTACCGTTTCATCTATTTTATTATATGTTGGTGGTAAGTTTGGAGGGTCTCAAGTATGAGTAACGCTCTCTCTCTCTCTCTCTCTCTCTCTCTCTCTCTCTCTCTCTCTCTCTCTCTCTCTCGTGCCTTACAAAATTAGACTAACCTGCAGTTTGTATTTCTTATTTCTTCTTGTTCCTTCCACTGACATTACTAACTTCTAGCTAACTTACTGACTAAAGTTTCCCTTTCGATATGGAGCAGAATTTGATGAACTTCGATATCCCATACGTTATCAGTGATGACGTTTTTAATTTTAGTATGCTGACAGTCCTTTCAGCTTTTATTGAAACGAGTACACAAGGATCAATGTATACCCAAAAGGCTGTAAGTGGTTAACACTTAGATTAATCCTTTCCTTTACTTGCTCATCTGAGTGTAATATATATATATATATATATATATATATATATATATATATATATATATATATATATATATATATATATATATATATAGTCAAATTTTATTCGCATCAACGTCACAAAAGTAGTAACGGAGATTGCGAAGTTCATACAGCACTTCAATTTCCCAACGAATGTCTATATGTACGTTTTTAAAGTAAAAGACTTAATTCATTTACTGATGAATATACATATCCTCTCTAAAAATAAGAATAGCTACTGATAAATTGCAACGCTGTTGTCAAGAAAATTAGAATAGCAAAGATGTCTACATCATATGCAAAACACCCAATACGTCGTGCGTGCTAATTGTATACTGCAATGGCTCACCATACGCATTTTCTTTTATTAAAAATATAAAGATATTGTGAGCAAAATGCACTCATGGCATTGTCTAGGCTTTGTCTTAACACCACACAAGTCTGTTGTTGATCATTCTCTAAAATAGTTTGCATATGCAACTACCCAAGCTTATAGCCCTATAACTATAGTCAATTCTTTTTAGGGAGGCATATTTACAGCGACTGGCAGGGCACGCTTTTAGCTTGGAAAAGTTTCCTGATCGCTCATTGCTAGAACAAGACAATTCTAACCAATCAGATAGCAGGAAACTTTTCCGAGCTAAAAGGACACCACTGCGAGACTGCAAATGAGTATAGATGGCAGTTCTGGGTCTTTACCAGACTTGTGGCCCGGAAATATGATTGAAAAATGCCAGGAATCAGGAAATATTATTATTATTATTATTATTATTATTATTATTATTATTATTATTATTATTATTATTATTACTTGCTAAGCTACAACCCTAGCTGGAAAAGCAGGATGCTATAAGCCCAGGGGCCTCAACAGGGAAAATAGCACAGTGAGGAAAGGAAGCAAGGAAAAATATAATAAATTAAGAACAGTAACAACATTAAAATAAATATTTCCTGTATAAACTATACAAACTTTAACAAAACAAGGGGAAGAGAAATAAGATAGAATAGTGTGCACGAGTTTACCCTCAAGCAAGAGAACTCTAACCCAAGACAGTGGAAGACCATGGTACAGAGGCTACAGCACTACCCAAGACTAGAGAATAATATTTTGGTTTTGGAGTGTCTCTCCTAGAAGAGCTGCTTACCATAGCTAAAGAGTCTCTTCTACCTTTACCAAGAGGAAAGTGGTCACTGAACAATTACAGTGCAATAACCCGTTGGGCGAAGAAGAATTGTTTGGGAATCTCAGTGTTGTCAGGTGTATAAGGACAGAGGAGAATATGTAAAGAATAGGCCAGACTATTCAGTGTGTGTGTGTATGTGTGTGTGTTTGTGTGTAGGTAAAGGGAAAATGAACCGTAACCAGAGAGATGGATCCAATGTAGTGCTATCTGGCCAGTCAAAAGACCCCATAACTCTCTAGCGGTAGTATCTGAACGGGTGGCTGGTGCCCTGGCCAACCTACTTCACAACATGTATAAAAGAAGGTCTCCCACCGAAATACATAATGCTAGAATAGACATTCTAAATTCTGAGCGAACATATTTGTACTGAACGTTCTTTAAAGGATCGGTGTCATTTTAAATACTGATGCAAGATAGGATTTCGGTCATAGTAATCAAAGTCAGATTTTATGAGTCATATTTTTCAGAGTTCAATTAACGATGAAAGTGGTTGACTCGTTTCAACTATATATAGATTGATCAGAAATAAACATAAATATCGTGTATATAAATATTTAGTATTTATAGAAAAATATCGTGATGAAATATATCTGAAGATTCAATAGGAAGGAATAGTGATAAACTTAAAGTTAATTGAAACTTGGTGATTACAATGAAATTTATCGATTACATGACAACGGGATTAAACTATTATTATTATTATTATTATTATTATTATCATTAGCTACGCTACAACTCAGGTTGGAAAACCAGGATGCTATAAAACCAAAGGCTCCAACAGAGAAAAATAGCCCAGTGAGGAAAGGAAGCAAGGAAATAAATAAACTACATGATAACTAACGAACAGTCAAAATAATATATTTCAAATTGCAAAAACCTAAAAATAGATTTTTCTTACGTACATTATAAAAAAGATTTATGTCAGCCTGTTCAACATAAAAATATTCCTTGCATGTTTGAACTTTTGAAGTTCCACCAATTCAATTACCTGATTAGGAAGATCATTCCACAACTTGGTCACAGCTGAAATAAAACTTCTAGACGGAACACTGTACGCAAATCCTTTTCCTGTACACTTAACTACTTGAACGTTAGACCAAACTCAAAAGAAGCACATACTCATGCAGTCCATTAAACTTTAAATAAAGTGTAGCCTCCTTAGTTCTTAATAGTAATGGAAATATGTTAGACAGGAGTTCTATCCCCGCTCATGCTCGATAGTTTCTTGTAGTGTCTGCCTATAAGCACCTATACATCTACCTACTAGTTATTGCCTGGCCTCCCTGGTCCTAGCTTGATCGCTAATCATAAGTATATATAGCGTCTCTAGGGCAACGTCCTTTCCCTTGCTTCTACCATTCATAAGCGACCTTTAAACCTATAAGAATATGCTGATATATAAGTTGAATTCGTTGTTTATATCATAAACTACCACGCTTCTTAAATGAAAAGAATCGACTGTTAGATCTCATCTGAACTTCATGTATATTTTATATCCTATTTTTTGTTTCAAAATTAATTAAAACTGGGTGAAGTTAACTAATTAATTGCGGACTCTAACTTCCTAGGATCGTAGTTACCTACACAAAAAAAAAAAGACTTTCCTTCTCAAGTATCCACATTAAGTTGACAGTTTTACCTTGACTCGAAAAAGACAGTAGTTCTTTATTGGTTAGTCTAAGCACTAAACACATGGCAATGTACGAGATAATTGACACACACATACATACACACGCACACACACACACACACATATATATATATATGTATATATATATATAAAATATATGTATATATATATATATAGATAGATAGATAGATAGATAGATATATAATGTAACTACTTCACTGCAGGACAAAGGTCTCAGGCATATCCTTCCACTCGAGTCTGTTTATGTTCTTTCTATGCCACTTTATACCCAGAAATTGTCTTAGTTCATCAATCCATCGTCTTCTTTTTCTTACCCTGCTTCTTTTGCAATCTCTAGGGACCCATTCTGTTATGATATATATATATATATATATATATATATATATATATATATATATATATATATATATATACATATATATATATACATAAATATATATATATATATATATATATATATATATATATATATATATATATATATATATATATATATATATACATATATGTGTGTGTGTATTTTTGAAAGCCTATGCTACAAAAATATCACAACTTTATCAACTTGAAATACCTAATATGATTTCCGTTATTCAGAAGAATTGTAAGAGCTAAATATAAATATAAATGCAAATACAAATATAAATATAATTTTTTCTCGTAACAATAACGAATCAGTTTATAACTAGGCAATCATTATATAATCTGCATGAACAAGCACTGATAGAGCGCCCAAAGCCTTCACCGTCCAGCCAAGCGATATCTCTGCATATTATGAATGAAAGGTTTTTGCATATTTCAAATCAGTAATATGATAATGTTTATTAATTAGCAATAAATATCTTCTGTTAATTGGCATTCATTTTTTATAAATGGAAACTCGATCTAACCTGGACTCGAAAACGCATAATTTTGGAAGTTTGCAATTCATAATTATATTAATTCATAATTTGTTAACTGTGAGAATTGTGTAACTCAAATATAGTGCGACGTGACATTTGATCGAAATGGTAATGATGGATTCTTAATATACATACGTCGGCTACATTTTGGCTGTGGGGTTTTCGAAAGTAATTAACCTCAATGACTAAATATGTAATTAACCTGAAAAAATTATAAATAAGGACTAATATATAATTAACCGGAAATATTCATGAATAAATGATAATTAACTTTATATAATTAACCAGAAATATTCATGAATAAATGGTAATTAACTTTAAAATTTTATGACTATAAATTCAATTAACCTGAAAAATTCATGACTAAATATGTAATTAACCTGAAAAATTTATAAATAGGGAGTAATATATAATTAACCGGAAATATTCATGAATAAATGGCAATTAACTTTAAAATTTAATGACTATAAATGCAATTAACCTGAAAAATTCATGACTAAATATGTAATCAACCTGAAAAATTTATAAATACGGACTAATATATAATTAACCGGAAATATTCATGAGTAAATGATAATTAACTTTAAAATTTAATGACTATAAATGCAATTAACCTGAAAAATTCATGACTATAATATAATTAACCTGAAAAAAAATTTCATAACTAAGGACTAATATATAATTAACTTGAAATATTCATAAATAAATTGTCATTAACCAGAAAAATTAATGGCTTAAAATTCAATTGACCTGAAAAATTCATGACTATAATGTAATTTAGCTAAAAAATTCATAACTATTTATGTAATTAACCTAAAAAGATTCATGACTAAAATTGTAATTAACATGAAAAATTTATGACTATAATGTATTTAACCAGAAAAATTCATAACATAAAAAGTAACTAACCTGAAAAAATGTATAAAAATGTAATTAACTTTTAAAAAATCATGACTAAAATGTAATTAACCTGAAAAATTCATGACTAGAAATGTAATTAGCCTGAAAATTTAATGAAAAAAAAATGCAATTGGCATGAAAAATTAATGACTAAAAATTTAATTAACCTGAAAAACTCACGACTAAAATGTAATTAACCCGAAAAATTCATGACTAGAAATGTAATTAACATGAAAAATTAATGAATAAAAATGTAATTAACCTGAAAAGTTCATGACCTAAAATGTAATAAACCTGAAAAATTCATGACTGAAAATATAATTAACCTGAAAAATTCATGACTGAAAATATAATTAACCTGAAAAATTCATGACTAAAATATAATTAACCTGAAAAAATTCATGGCTAAAAATGTAATTAATCTGAAAAAAAAAACTTGAAAATGCAATAAACCTAAAAAAATCACGACTGAATATGTAATTAACCTGAAAATTTCATGACTGAAAATATTATTAACACTGATAACTTCATGAGAGAAAAATAGATAGAAGTGTATCTAAGAAACCGTTTTATAAATATCTGAGTAGTAAAACCAACTTAAAAGGACCAGTCTGATAAAAACAAAATTATTTAACTACAGGTAAACGATAAACACACTTCTGTTTACCATCTTTACTGATAGAAATAATTATCGCTGTTTATATTAGATCTGACTGTGGAATGTTATAATGAAAAACTATAGTTAATCATGTTCCATTTCAGCTCCTTTCAGTATTAACAGCAGGAATCCAAGAAGCAATGAAATCTAGGGTAACTACAATAATGATTTAATTTGGGAAATGCTGTACTAGTCAATTCGTTAGACCCGTTGTTATGATATAATGTTGAAAGATCATTGATTAAAAAGATAATGAATATTATAAACAGTTACAATAAGAGTTACAGTAGTTGTAATTAATAGTAATAGTAATAATGGCCAGATGGTACTACATTGGATCCCTTTCTGGTAACAGAGCATTTATTGATTTTTTTTTTTTTGCCAACACATACACCCTATAGTCTGGCCTATTCTTTATACATTCTTCTCTTTCCTTATACACCTGACAACACTGAGAAAATCGAGAAAGTCTTCTTCACTTAAGGAGTTAACCTACGCACTCTAAATATTCAATAACTACTTTCCTATTGGTACGGGTAGAAGTCTTGAAGACTTTAGCTAAACTAAGCAGCTCTTCTGGGTGAAGTACACTCCAAAATCAAATCAATGTTCTCTAGGCTTAGACAGTGCCATAACCTCTCTACTGGGTTAGATTTCTTTTGCTTAAGGGTACACACTTAGGCACACTATTCTATATATATATATATTTTTTTTTTATCACTGGGCTATTTTCCCTGTTGGTTACCCTTGGGCTTATAGTATCCTGCTTTTCCAACTAGGGTTATAGCTTAGTTAATAATAATGATAATAATAATAATAATAATAATGATGATGATGATGATGATGATAATAATATACACATTTCTTAAATAGATAACCAAAATTAGAGCTTGGATTGTTTAATAAATTGAAATGTGAATAAAATCGGTAAATCATCATAGTTTCTGAGAAATGTATTCGGTAATTACCGGGCAAAGAAAGTCCCATTCATTACCTCATCTCATAAAAAGTACTTCTTTCCATTTCAATAAGTTGGAAGATTGATGATGGCAAAGAGTTTCCTAATCATACCTTAATGACAGGCATAAGAAAAATTATTATTGGAACAGAGCCATTAATAGTAAGTCTCTGCTCATTTATATAAATTAGAGTAATATTTGTTCGTCTTAACCTGAAAAATTCATGACTATAATATAATTAACCTGAAAAAATGTCATAACTAAGGACTAATATATAATTAACTTGAAATATTCATAAATAAATTGTCTTTAACCTGAAAAATTCATGACTATAATGTAATTTACCTAAAAAATTCATAACTATTTATGGACTTTATGTAATAATTAACATATTTGATATATAACTTCTAATGGTATGAATTAAGACAAAAATGGCGAGAAAATATCTGTTTAGATTATTTAAATAGAAAACTGTCATAGCTGTTTATGAACTGAAGAGAAAAAAGAAATGAAATTTACCTCATTTACGTTATAATATTGCCGTTAATATTTTCATCCTCTTATAAACATTTGCTTTACCTTTTTTACAGTTATATACGATGAAAACAAAATCCGTTTTTAAAAGAACACAAACCCTCCAGTCAATAGCTTGCCAATCTATAATGGAATCCAATTAGATTAATGTAATCTTCCTCAAGGAAGTCCTACGACCAAAGATATCAAAAGCTTCTGCCGTGCTAACAAAACATGAGCATAAATAAGGACCCAGAATCCATATCGCTAATCACGGTCTCTTTCAGCTGAAGTCGAACTGTGTCGGGAGCAGACTGTTGGAACTACATCTTTTACAGGATTTAATCGTTTAAATTTATTCAGCCAATTTACTGTGGTGGCTTATTGGAAATGTCCCTGCCTGGAGATCGCTAGCCTGGTGTTCGAGACCCGCTTAAACTCGATAGTTTCTTGTAGTGTCTGTAACCTCACCATCCTTGTGAGCTAAGGATGGGGATTTGGGGGAGCGTGTAAGTCTACTTGCTGAGTCATAAGCAGCCATTGCTGGACTTCCCTGGTCCTAGCTTGGGAAGAGATGGGACTTGGGCCCTGATCATATGAATAGTATGGTATCTCTAAGGCATTATGCTGCTAGCTAGCGCATTGCCACTCTCCATTGCCTCTGTCATTCATGATCAGCCTTTAAAAAACGAAGATAAATAAGGATATTCTACTAATGAGTATTAACACTCATTAATTTGGATATGAATAATTCTTCTCTCTTTCTGTGGGGCAATTGGTTATGTCTGTTTGATGGTTATAATCTTATCAAAAAAATTTAAAGATAGACATCAAGATTGTTTCTAGTAGCATTTATAACATAGATTCACCATCTTTTCAAATACATTTCATAACACTTCACAAACTGATTCAGTAAAAAATATTTTTATTGTAAAAACTAAATTGTTAATATAAAGAAGACTCCCAAACACTGTTATCTCTTAGAAGAAAAACTGAAAAAGCTCCAGCCAGCTGTTTCAGAATGGGCATGAGAGCCAGCCAAATCTATGAAATCGAGATAAGGTTCATTCTTTTTAGTTTCCTTTCATCCTCTTTGTCTTCAAACTCACTTGGACATGAACCTCAGATAGGAAAAGGAACCGCTCTGGATGTAATTTCAGAAAGCAAATATTTCCATGGCTTCCAATTTAGGAAGAGATTTTGATAGTGGTTTTCAAATTGATTAATTTAGAAGTGTATGTATTTATGTATGTGTATACATATACATATGGATATACATATATATATATATATATATATATGTATATATATATATATATATATATATATATATATATATATATATATATATATATATATATACACAGTCTGCGCCCTTTCCAAGTGGGGTGAAAGGGTTCATGTATCGATTTGAACTGCTAATATATACTAGTCAAGGCCGGCCATACTACGTTGGCTTGCTGTGAGGAATCAGACAAGTCTCCCATCATCACCAATATGCAGTTGGACAGCGTGGTGATGATGAAAACTGGCCAAACCCCGGACATGAATAAGGGCATGTCTTACGCCTTTATCCTGCAGTGGACTAGAAACGGCAGCATTTGTTGTGGTTGTTCTTTTCTATATACACTCCTTCATCCCCATTGGTGTATATATATATATATATATATATATATATATATATATATATATATATATATATATATATATATGAGTGTGTGAGTGGTTGTAGAAAAAGTGTAGGAAACTTTTGAGTTGACGGAACGAGAGAAAGACGTCATTAATTATCACTAGATAAATAAGGTCAATGAAAATAACGTATATCCCCTGTAAAAATGAAGTACATAGTTTTCCGAATTAAAACGGTGATAAAAAATCGGGAACTGGAGAATTTAAAATAGAGGACAAAGAATGTCTAGTAATCTGTTGGACGGGGGTTCGGGACCAGCCTAGATGAATCTACTTGATGAATCATCAGCAGCCATTGCCTGGCCTTCCTTGATCCTAGCGTGATGGTTAATGTTCAATATTGCTCTTACCGGATGGCATAAATCTATTACTTTCCATATATCTGCCAACTCAATTTCTATGGTTATATATGTATCAGGAACGATTACTATAACAAAGAATTTCACATATATAGAAACATCCCTATTGATTGTTTGGTCTGAAAACTAATAGTTGCAGTAACTTGCTAAAACAAAAACCCTTTCAAGAAGATTCTGCGAGCAGGGAAGACCCAGAGTATCCACTTGAAAATGGAGAAGAGAAATACTGCAAACTTCTTATTGCTTTTAAAATGTAATTCTTTCCTGCATCAATTTTTCTTTCGGATAAACCTTTTCTCTTGAAGGCAAGAGTTGAAATCGAGTTAGGTTTCTCTCGAGAGGGAATTATAGTTAAGCTTTTGCTTGTCTAATTTGAGATGTATGTCTGTGTTACCAAGCGCTGTTAATTTTTTTTAAAGACGATGTACTGGTATTTTGGACATGATATAAAATATGACTTTTCTCCACAAATTCTTTATACTTTTAATTTGTTTTTTACTCCGAGGTATACAAAGAAATGGGGAGATGTTTTTCTTTTTTTTTCTGGGATTATTAGTGTTCAAATATTGACCGTGTCTTTTAAATGTTTCACAATGGACCGATCTTCCTTTTCTTAATATAGCCGCTAGAGACAAGCCAGACTGTACTACATTGGATCCTTCTCTCTGGTTACGGTTCTTTCCCTTTGCCTACACATACACCGAATAGTCTGGCCTATTCTTTTCAGATTCTCCTCTGTCCTCATACACCTGACAACAATTGAGATTACCAAACAATTCTTCTTCACCCAAAGGGTTAACTACTGCACTGCAATTGTTCAGTGGCTACTTTCCTCTTGGTAAGGGTAGAAGAGACTCTTTAGCTTTGGTAAGCAGCTATTCTAAGAGAAGGACACTGCAAAATCAAACCATTGTTATCTAGTCTTGGGTAGTGCCATAGCCTCTGTACCATAGTCTTTCACCGTCTTGGGTTAGAATTCTCTTGCTTGAGGGTACACTCGGGCCGGGCACACTATTTTGTCTTATTTCTCTTCCTCTTGTTTTGTTAAAGTATTTATAGTTTATATAGGAAATATTTATTTCATTGTTACTGTTTTTAAAATATTTAATTTTTCCTTGTTTTCTTTCCTTACTAGGCTATTTTCCCTGTTGGGGCCCGTGGGCTTATAGTATCTTGCTTTTCCAACTAGGGTTGTAGCTTATCAATTAATAATAATAATAATAATAATAATAATAATAATAATAATAATAATAATCTACACATTTCTTGAATAGATAACCAAAATTAGAACTTGGATTGTCTAATAAATTGAAGCTTAGCAATTAATAATAATAATAATAATAATAATAATAATAATAATAATAATAATAATAATAATAATAATAATAATTGTAGTAAATGGGTAATCTCATAATTTCATGCATATTCTTCAGTTTCTTTGCAAGCAGATTCATCTATGAGAAGATTGTTAGTGAGGAAATTTACAGAATCAAAATTTACAAAAAAATATAAAAATCATGTATGGAGTATTTAAAAATTATCAGCCATCATACTAAATCAATCTAGTGACATGTAAACGATTTTTTATTTGATGTAATCAAAGAATTATTGGTAAAGGGAAGTACTTGCTTTATGTTTTGCCCCATGGATACAAAGAAATAGGGAGAGGTAATCAAAGAATTATTATACAAAGGGAAGTATTCGCTTTGTGTTCATTACCCGATGTACACAAAGAAATTTGGAAAAGTAATCAAAAGAATTTCTCGCAAAAGAAAGTAATATAATATGAAGCATCGAAGACTTTTCTGTTAACTGAGATTTTTATTATTATTATTAATAATTATCCATATGGGTGTAGACAAAACTAATAGAAAGTCTATTAGTTAAAATTACACTTAAATGAAATCTAAATTTCCTTTGTACATCTAAATATCAGTCTATCAAAGTTATTTCTAGGACCACTAGGGATTCTATGAATTATTCAAATTGTGATTTTTTTTAATCCAAGTTACATAGTTGTATTTACTTTTAAGAAAACTAGAAAGAGATTTTAATTGCACTTTTAAAAGTTTTTGACAAGAAGGACGCAGCGAACTTAAATGAAAACAAATTAGGTTTTCTACATCTGTTATCAGGACAAAGACAGACAGACAGAGAGTTATTCCCAAGATGCTAAATCATATCGTGATGTCACGAATGTGTTTTCTTGAAAAAAAAAAAATCTGAATTGCGCAGAACTTCAATGAAAGGACAGATTGTTCAATTAGGTCCATGTTGTAGTTTCAGTTGCAATACTTTCGTACTTTAGATCTAAAATTATCTTATTAACTACATATAAGAATTTTATTAACACTAATCTCGCACTTGATATTAATAAGTAAAAATAATGCTAATTTCGCACTTTAAATCTAAAAGTACCTTATTAACTATTTATAAGTATTTCTTAACACTAATCTCACCCTTCATATTAATAAATATCTTAATAGTGCTAATTTTGCACTTTCTATCTAAAAGTATCTTATTAACTATTTATAAGTATTTTATTAACACTAACCTCGCACTTGACATTAATAAGTATATTAATACTGCTAATTTCACACTTTCTATCTATAAGTATATTACTAAAAATATTCTCGAGCTTGATATTAAGCGGTATCTTATTAACGCTAATTTTGTAGTTTCTATCAAAAAGTATCTTATTAACGCTAATTTTGTAATTTCTATCAAAAAGTATCTTATTAACGCTAATTTTGTAGTTTCTATCAAAAAGTATCTTATTAACGCTAATTTTGTAGTTTCTATCAAAAAGTATCTTATTAACGCTAATTTTGTAATTTCTATCAAAAAGTATCTTATTAACGCTAATTTTGTACTTTCTATCAAAAAGTATCTTATTAACGCTAATTTTGTACTTTCTATCAAAAAGTATCTTATTAACGCTAATTTTGTAGTTTCTATCAAGAAGTATCTTATTAACGCTAATTTTGTACATTCTATCAAGAAGTATCTTATTAACGCTAATTTTGTACTTTCTATCAAGAAGTATCTTATTAACGCTAATTTTGTACTTTCTATCAAGAAGTATCTTATTAACGCTAATTTTGTACTTTCTATCAAGAAGTATCTTATTAACGCTAATTTTGTACTTTCTATCAAGAAGTATCTTATTAACGCTAATTTTGTACTTTCTATCAAAAAGTATCTTATTAACGATAATTTTCTACTTTCTATCAACAAGTATCTTATTAACGCAAATTCTTTACTTTCAATCTAAAAGTATTTTCTCAACACTAATTTCGTATTCGATACTCATATGCATTTTATCAACACTAACCTAGTACTTTATAAGTACCATATCAACACTAATTTTGTACTTTATAAGTACCTTATGAACACTAACCTAGTACTTTATAAGTACCATATCAACACTAATTTTGTACTTTATAAGTACCTTATGAACACTAATTTCGTACTTGATATGTTATAGTATAATATTAAAACTAATCTCGTACTTAATGTTATAAGTATTTTATTAACGCTAAATTCGTGTTGATATTCATAAGTATTCCATTAACTCTAATTTTTTATTTTTTATCAACAAGTATTTCATTAACAGGATAGGTAGCGTATGGGAGTAATTTGAAGTCTTTTAATCTCGCCTTTTTTATTATTATTATTATTATTATCATTATTATTATTATTATTATTATTAATAGCCTCTGTACCATGGTATTCCACTGTCTTGGGTTAGAGTTCTCTTGCTTGAGGGTACACTCGGGCACACTGTTGTATCTAGTTTCTCTTCCTCTTGTTTTGTTATAGTTTTTAAAGTTTATATTGGAAATATTCATTTTAATGTTACTATTATTAAAATATTTTATTTTTCCTTATTTCCTTTCCCACTGAGCTATTTTCCCTGTTGGAGCCCCTGGGCTTATAGCATCCTGCTTTTCTAACTAGGGTTGTAGCTTAGCATTTGATGATGATAATGATAATAATAATAATAATAATATTATTATAACAATAACAACAAAAATTAATAATATCATTATTACTATAATAAAATTAATAATGATGATGATGATAATAATAATAATAATAATAATCACAATTATTATTATTATTATTATTATTATTATAATTATTATCATTATTACTATTATTATTATTATTATTATTATTATTATCATTATTATTATTATTATCAACTTGGACATATATGAAACAAGCTAAAAGCAGAAAGTTAAGCAATGTACAAACAACATCTCGATAACAACAAATAATCGAATCATGATAATAAATATACAATGAAACAATGGAAACATGAAAAAGGGTTAAGTATGAGTCTCCAAGTAACATTACATTGCAACCCCTCTTAAACAAAGACATAAGGTAACAAAGAGATTTTTCTTCTATTTAATTAACCAGTGTTGCTTCTCAAAAGAAAAATACCTCCTAGAGCAATATCGTTTGTAAGATACACCATTTTTTTTTTTTTAGTTTGCAAGGATTCAAATAGAAAATGTTTGTAGTTTACAGACATTCACCCAACAGAGCAAATTTGTAGCTTGAAGGTATTCAGACAACAGAACAATTTTTGTAGTTCACAAGTATTCAGTCAACAGAAGAATTTTTGTAGTTCACAGGTATTCAGACATCAGAACAATTTTTGTAGTTCACAGGTATTCAGACAACAGAACAATTTTTTTGTAGTTTATAGGCATTCAGACAACAGAACAATTTTGTAGTTTACAGACATTCAGACAACAAAACAATTTTGTAGTTTACAGGCATTCGCACGGCAACAATTTTGTAGCTTCAAGGTATTCAAAAATCATAACAATTTTGTAGTTTACAGACATTCAGACAACATAATTTGTGTAGTTTACAGGGCCTCAGACATCATAACAATTTTGTAGTTTACAGCCATTCAGACAACATAATTTGTGTAGTTTACAGGGCCTCAGACATCAGAACAATTTTGTAGTTTACAGCCATTCAGACAACATAATTTGTGTAGTTTACAGGGCCTCAGACATCAGAACAATTTTGTAGTTTACAGCCATTCAGACAACATAATTTGTGTAGTTTACAGGGCCTCAGACATCAGAACAATTTTGTAGTTTACAGCCATTCAGACAACATAATTTGTGTAGTTTACAGGGCCTCAGACATCAGAACAATTTTGTAGTTTACAGCCATTCAGACAACATAATTTGTGTAGTTTACAGGGCCTCAGACATCAGAACAATTTTGTAGTTTACAGCCATTCAGACAACATAATGTGTGTAGTTTACAGGGCCTCAGACATCAGAACAATTTTGTAGTTTACAGCCATTCAGACAACATAATTTGTGTAGTTTACAGCGCCTCAGATATCAGAACAATTTTGTAGTTTACAGCCATTCAGACAACATAATTTGTGTAGTTTACAGGGCCTCAGATATCAGAACAATTTTGTAGTTTACAGCCATTCAGACAACATAATTTGTGTAGTTTACAGGGCCTCAGATATCAGAACAATTTTGTAGTTTACAGCCATTCAGACAACATAATTTGTGTAGTTTACAGGGCCTCAGATATCAGAACAATTTTGTAGTTTACAGCCATTCAGACAACATAATTTGTGTAGTTTACAGGGCCTCAGATATCAGAACAATTTTGTAGTTTACAGCCATTCAGACAACATAATTTGTGTAGTTTACAGGGCCTCAGATATCAGAACAATTTTGTAGTTTACAGCCATTCAGACAACATAATTTGTGTAGTTTACAGGGCCTCAGATATCAGAACAATTTTGTAGTTTACAGCCATTCAGACAACATAATTTGTGTAGTTTACAGGGCCTCAGACATCAGAACAATTTTGTAGTTTACAGCCATTCAGACAACATAATTTGTGTAGTTTACAGGGCCTCAGACATCAGAACAATTTTGTAGTTTACAGCCATTCAGACAACATAATTTGTGTAGTTTACAGGGCCTCAGACATCAGAACAATTTTGTAGTTTACAGCCATTCAGACAACATAATTTGTGTAGTTTACAGGGCCTCAGACATCAGAACAATTTTGTAGTTTACAGCCATTCAGACAACATAATTTGTGTAGTTTACAGGGCCTCAGACATCAGAACAATTTTGTAGTTTACAGCCATTCAGACAACATAATTTGTGTAGTTTACAGGGCCTCAGACATCAGAACAATTTTGTAGTTTACAGCCATTCAGACAACATAATTTGTGTAGTTTACAGGGCCTCAGACATCAGAACAATTTTGTAGTTTACAGCCATTCAGACAACATAATGTGTGTAGTTTACAGGGCCTCAGACATCAGAACAATTTTGTAGTTTACAGCCATTCAGACAACATAATGTGTGTAGTTTACAGGGCCTCAGATATCAGAACAATTTTGTAGTTTACAGCCATTCAGACAACATAATGTGTGTAGTTTACAGGGCCTCAGATATCAGAACAATTTTGTAGTTTACAGCCATTCAGACAACATAATGTGTGTAGTTTACAGGGCCTCAGATATCAGAACAATTTTGTAGTTTACAGCCATTCAGACAACATAATTTGTGTAGTTTACAGGGCCTCAGATATCAGAACAATTTTGTAGTTTACAGCCATTCAGACAACATAATTTGTGTAGTTTACAGGGCCTCAGATATCAGAACAATTTTGTAGTTTACAGCCATTCAGACAACATAATTTGTGTAGTTTACAGGGCCTCAGATATCAGAACAATTTTGTAGTTTACAGCCATTCAGACAACATAATTTGTGTAGTTTACAGGGCCTCAGATATCAGAACAATTTTGTAGTTTACAGCCATTCAGACAACATAATTTGTGTAGTTTACAGGGCCTCAGATATCAGAACAATTTTGTAGTTTACAGCCATTCAGACAACATAATTTGTGTAGTTTACAGGGCCTCAGACATCATAACAATTTTGTAGTTTACAGCCATTCAGACAACATAATTTGTGTAGTTTACAGGGCCTCAGACATCATAACAATTTTGTAGTTTACAGCCATTCAGACAACATAATTTGTGTAGTTTACAGGGCCTCAGATATCAGAACAATTTTGTAGTTTACAGCCATTCAGACAACATAATTTGTGTAGTTTACAAGCCCTCAGACATCAGAACAATTTTGTAGTTTACCGGCATTCAGACAACATAATTTGTGCAGTTTACAGGCCTTCAGACATCAGAACAATTTTGTAGTTTAGAGGCATTCAGACAACATAATTTGTGTAGTTTACAGGCCCTCAGACATCAGAACAATTTTGTAGTTTACAGGCATTCAAATAACAGAACAATTTTGCAGTTCGCAAACATTCAAACCAACAAAATAATTCTGTAGTGATTTATTGCACGAGATCTGATGCTTTATGAAGCAAAGTGAACAGGACGTAGTTCTCGAGGAAACATTACACAATAGGTTTTTCAAGCTCTTTGAAAAGAATCCCTTTGAAGTCAAAGGCCAAAGTAAGTACCATCAAATATCCACAATCAATAGATGAAGTGTGACCTATGTATTTTTTGATGTTGAAGTGAGATTTCGATAATTCATCTTGAATATCTTAGTCTCGCTCGCGTTCTTGGTCCTTACCAATGGACCACTTGCCTTTATTTTTTTTTCTGTACTCTTGTAACTTGCAATTGTCCACTACAATGATATTTACTACACTACACTACATTGTTCTGCAGTTAATTAAGCCTTTTCAACGTCAAGACACTCACAAGACAAATTGTCTATATGGTTATAATCCTATCAGAATATTTCTGTAGTTTATAGTTGGAATCACAGTCAACTGGATGTCTTTTCGTAACAGTCTTTTACAAACAGACGAACTTAACTTAGAATTAATCAAAGCTATCACGTTTACTTCTGACTGCTTCTCTTGTGCAGATGGTACAACCTTTGCTTCCTGTTTTATGCGTGCTTTTAGTTATTTTTGTACAGAGTTCGAATTAATACCATCAAATGGAAGGGTTTTCTAATGGGTTGCCTCTGGTACAGCCGTAACTGATGTCTATGACAGTCAGTACTATTTTGTCTTAGCAAAAATCAAGCGGAAGTAATTACGAACGAGAGAGAGAGAGAGAGAGAGAGAGAGAGAGAGAGAGAGAGAGAGAGAGAGAGAGAGAGAGATATTTGGGGGTCCGGGGGCTGAGTTACAATAGAGGGCCCCTTCGCTAACACTGGTAAGTTAGTGGCAATTTTAATTGTGTACTTACTTTTATTTTCTGACCCTGCTTTGGAGGGCCCATTCTCTTGGAGGCTCGGGGGGGGGGGATAGTAAGCGGCCCCCTATCCCTCCTTAGCTACGCCACTGAGAGAGAGAGAGAGAGAGAGAGAGAGAGAGAGAGAGAGAGAGTGAGAGAGAGAGAGAGAGAGAGAAGGGGGCAGATGCAGTAAGAAGCGATACTGTCAACTGCACGAGTAAGAACCTTTCTAAGTATTAACCTTCATATCTTCTTTCTTCAAGTTTGCGCTATACTTTTGCGCTATACTCAGCTTCGAGCTTTTGCTCAGAGAGTTTATGCCTCAACTGAAAAGGAGTACAATTTAACCATAAAAGAAACCCTTTCTGGTACAACTCAAGAACATAAATGATGGTCTACCCTTAAATCTGCACTCTTTGGTGTAGATGCAACAGTTCCTCCTTTACTTAAACCAGATAGCTCAGTCACTCACTGTCCCAAGGAAAAGGCAACCCTTTTGGCTGATGCTTTTGACAGTAAACAGAGTAATGAAAAACTTGAACTTCCTCATTCTAGTTTTCCTGAGGCTAAACTAACTAGTTTAGCTTTTCGATCTTGTGAGATTAAAGTTCTGTTGATGGACTTGGTATGCTTATGGAGGTGTAGACCCAAATGGTATTTTTCCTTTGTTTTTTATAAAGACAGCAAGAAGAGGAGCTTTTAGCACTTGTTGGAGAATTGGTAATGTTACTCCTCTATGTAAATGTGTTTGTGGTAGCCCAAGTCCAACTGATTACCGCCCAATTTCCATAACTCCCATATTATCTAAAGTTTTTGAACGTCTTCTGGCAAAACGTCTTAATAGGTTTGCTGAAGGTAATCATCTATTCCATAGTTTGCAATTTGGTTTTCGTAAACGCCTTGGAGCATGTGATGCCCTTCTTACAATCTCCAGTGCTGTACAGAAATCCCTTGATTGTGGTCAGGAAGTTCGTATGATTGGCCTTAATTTTAGTGCTACCATTGACCGTGTTAATCATGAGGCTCTTTTTTTCAAACTCAAACAGTTGGGAGTTCGTGGGTCGTTTCTTAGCATTATTATTGATTTTTTAAGTAATAGATCTCAAAGAGTTGTTGTTGATGGGCACCATAGTGAGTATAGGAATGTGATATGTAATATGGCCCATTACTTTTCATACTATATAGACATGACATGTGGTTTGGCCTAGAAAACAAGCTTGTTGCATATGCTGCTGATGCTACTCTCTTAGCATCAATTCCATCTCCTGAATGTACAGTAGATCTGTGGTTGGAGAATCCCTTAATAGAGATTTAGTTAAAATTAGTGTATGGTGCAAATTATGGGGTATGAAATTGAATCCTAACAAAATTCAAAGTATGATTGTAAGTAGGTCAAGATCGGTGGCTCCTCAATATCCGGATCTCAGTATTGATAATGTTTCTTTAAATTTGTATGACTCTTTTAAAATTTTAGGTGTGATTCTCGACAGCAAATTTACTCTTGAGAAATTAGGTCTGTGTCTTCTTAAATTGCACAAAACAAAAATTGGCTTATTGAGAAAGTCTTACAAGATTTTCGGTGATCAATCTATTGTGAAGAAGTGTTTTAATTCTTTCATTCTACCTTGTTTTGAGTATTGGTATCCTGTCTGGTGTTCAGCTGCTGATTCTCATCTTAATGTGCTGGACAGAAACTTACTGTCTATCAAATTTCTTATTCCTGAACTAGATATTAATCTTTGGCACCGTCGTTCAATTAGTTCATTATGCATGTTGCATAAGATTTTTCATAACTCTGACCATCCTTCACATTCAGATCTCCCTGGACAATTCTATCCTGTTCGTAATACTAGGCAGGCAGTTAATTCTAATAGCCAGGCCTTCTCCATCATGAGGCTCAATACTACACAGTAGAAGTTTTATTCCAGTTGTGGAATGATCTTCCTCATCGGGTAGTTGAATCAGTAGAACTTCAAAAGTTCAAAGTTGGAGCAAATGATTTTATGTTGACCAGGCTGACATGAGTCTTTTTATAGTTTATATATGATGTAGCTGTTTTTGACACTGTTAATAGTTTATATAGGACATATCTGTTTTGGCGTTGTTACTGGTTTTAGAATGATTTATTGTTAATTTATTCTCATCATTTATTCATTTCCTTTCCTCACTGGGCTATTTTTCCCTATTGGAGCCCTTGGGCTTACAGCATCTTGCTTTTCCAACTAGGGTTGTAGCTTGGCTAGTAATAATAATAATAATAATACTGATGACCATTCAGGAAGATCAAACGAATATGATGTAATTAAGAATTTTATTATCATTTCAAGACTTAAATCGTGTAAATCACTAGTCTTCCTCGGTCTTGGGGTAGAATTCCTTGGCTTGACAGTTCACTAGGGCACACTATTATATCTTAGTTCTCTTTCTCTTATTTTCTCTAATTTCTATCATTTACATATGAAAGATCTATTTCAATGTTGTTACTGTTATTAAAATATTTCATTTCAATTGTTCATTACTTTACTTCTCTTGCAGTTTATTTATTTCCTTGTTTCCTTCCCTCCCTGAGCTATTTTTCCCTTTTGGAGACTTTGGACTTACAGCATCCTACTTTTCAAAAGAGGGTTGAACCTTAGATAATAATAACAATAATATTAATAATGATAATAATAATAATAATAATAATAATAATAATAATAATAATTAATTTCTTGGAACATTACACGCCCCATTAAGTATCATGTGAAACGTATAATAACTAAATATAAATCTTTCCGGAATAACGAATCACAAAACAATAATTTGAAAAAAAAATCGTATATAACTTCCGATTTTCCAATTCTAATAACTAATAAACATAGCTTAGAATAATTCCGACCTCAATGTTTTATGGTCTAAAATGAAAAGAAAAGAAAATGGACTTTCCTTTTATAAATTTAATTGCCAGAGATTTTTTCCCATTAATCACGTGACATATAAGGCTGTAATCCTTCGGGATTATAGAGTCATGGTTTCCCAAATGGGGTTTTAGCTTAGGTAATAATAATAATAATAATAATAATAATAATAATAATAATAATAATAATAATAATAATAATAATACATAACTTTCTATTTAGACCGTTTCTAGCACTAATACTAATCAAATATGCATGAAATAAGAATCCAATGTCTGATGATATCAAGAGGACGAAATTAATAGCAAATACAAACACACGCATATATATATATATATATATATATATATATATATATATATATACGTGTGTATGTGTGTGTGTGTTACATACATAAATACATACACCGGCCACCTACACAAACTTCATTATGTATAAATATAAATTATATATATATATATATATATATATATATATATATATATATTTATATATAATATATTTATTTATATATATATATGTATATGTATATATATATATATATATATATATATATATATATATATATAGAGAGAGAGAGAGAGAGAGAGAGAGAGAGAGAGAGAGAGAGAGAGAGAGAGAGAGAGAGATAGATTTGCATCTTATTAGAAAACGTTCCCACCACGTCATGTTTATTCATGATTTGATTAAGTTGCTTTGTCGATTACTCTTATGAAAACTCTTCCGAAAAAAATCAGTCAAGACATAAAAGTATTACTTAAGTAATTAACTTCCAATAGTACAGATGAAAATGATCCCTATTAGAGAGAGAGAGAGAGAGAGAGAGAGAGAGAGAGAGAGAGAGAGAGAGGGGGGGGGGGCTTTGTTGCAAATCCATTTATCAAATAATGTCTGCTTTAACCAATTGACTTTTGAGATCGATCGAACGAACTCAACATCTGGTAACACTGAGTGACTCTCGCTGGAAAAGGAAGAGAGAGAGAGAGAGAGAGAGAGAGAGAGAGAGAGAGAGAGAGAGAGAGAGAGAGAGAGAAGTAATAATAATAATAATAATAGTCGGTTATTTCCAACTAGTGGCTACTTTCCACTTAGTAACGGTAGAAGAAACTCTTTAGCTATGGTAAGCAGCTCTTCTAGGAGAAGGACACTTCAAAATCAAACCATTGTTCTCTAGTCTTGGGTAGTGCCATAGCCTCAGTACCATGGTCTTCCACTGTCTTGGGTTAGAGATCTCTTGCTTGAGGGTACACTTGGGCACACTATTCAATCTTGTTTCTTTTTCCTATCCACTTGTTATATACAAGTTTTTATCCTCTTGTTATTTTAAAGTTTTTGTAGTAAATGTGAAATATCTATTTTAATGTTGTTATTGTTCTTAAAATTCTTTTGTACTGTAATTTTTCCTTATTTTCTCTCCTCGCCGGGCTATTTTCCCTGTTGGAGACCTTGGGCTTATAGCATCCTGCTTTTCCGACTAAGGTTGTAGCTTACCATGTAATAATAATAATAATAATAATAATAATAATAATAATAATAATAATCGGTTACTTCCAACTACTGCAATGTAATTGTTCAGTGGCTACTTTCCACTTGGTAAGGGCAGAATAGACTCTTTATCTATGATGAGCAGCTCTTCTCGGAGAAGGACAATCCAAGTTCAAACCATTGTTCTCTAGTCTTGGGTAGTGCCATAGCCTCTGTATCATGGTCTTCCACTGACTTGGGGTAGAGTTCTCTAGCTCGGGGGTACATTCAGGCACACTATTCTATCTTGTTTCTCTTTCTCTTGTTTTTATTTAATTTGTTACAGTTTAAATATGAAAGATTTAATTTAATGCTGCTACTGTTCTTAAAATATTTTATTTTGATAGTTCATTACTTCTTTATTAGTTTATTTCCTTGCTTCCTTTCCTCACTGGGCTATTTTTACCCGTTGGAAACTTAGGGCTTATAGCAACCTGCTGTGGCTTAGCTTGTAATAGTAATAATACATTGGATATTATCTATATTATAAAGTAGCCTAAATCATCAAGTAAAAGGTTACAAATTTCAAAATTAATTAATCGAATTATGTGAAAAAAAAAATAGGTACATAATCAGGGCTCTTAAGAAATATTGACTAAAGAGTATATGCATATCGTTAATACGTAGAAAACACAGTTAGCCATAATCAAGTCTTTTAAGAGAGAGAGAGAGAGAGAGAGAGAGAGAGAGAGAGAGAGAGAGAGAGAGAGAGGGGGGGGGGCACCTGCGTGTGAGCGCGTAAATCTAGACCCGTATTGTACTTGTCGGGTAATGAGGGAAGCAATTTACCAAGCCTTGGCTCTTTAATTCCAGAGATTTCTAATTTAAAACAGAAAGTAGAAGTTGTGAAGTAGGTTGTACATGCGTATACAAACATCATATATACTGTACATACATGCACATGTCTCTACTTATGTGTGTGTATATATATAAATATATATATATATATATAATGTATATATATATATATATATATATATATATATATATATATACATATATGTATGCATGTATATATGTATATATATATATATATATATATATATATATATATATATATATATATGGCTATGTGTACATTATGTACATTTACAAACATTCATATATATATATATATATATATATATATATATATATATATATATATATATATATATATATATATATATAAATATATACATATATATATAAAGTGTGCATATGCACATAACTTACACATAAACACAAAACATATATACATATTTGAGTCGGTGGAATAGGTGGAGCCAGAAGGATTAACTCCACAGGTGTCTCATCATTTCTTCACAGAGCAACTAGAAAACACCACTGACTTTTGTACCTGAACATGACACGCCCTCACATTGCAACAAATTCTATTGCTCATTTGCAGCTGCGTAGAGACCTTAGGATGGCGAACTGAGAATCAGAATGTTCCAGAAATTCGCAGCCTGAGCTCTGAACCTCTACAGGGCAGTGGCTCTCCAGTCCGCTAGCTGGTCGCAGGGGCTATGAAGTGGAAGGTTCCGATTATGAAATTAGTCTATATTACTTAATATTTCTGTAAAGTGTATGTGTATGTGTATGCGTATGTGTATGTATGTATGTATGTATGTGTATATATATATATATATATATATATATATATATATATATATATATATACACATATGTATATGTGCGAGTATGGACTGACATAGAATAAAACATAAATAGAAGGAAGTGACATGTCTGAGTGCCTTCTCCAACATGGGACTAGCAAAGGCTGATGACATATATATATATATATATATATATATATATATATATATATATATATATATAAATATATATATATATTCATATATATATATATATTATATATATATATATATATATATATATATATATATATATATATATATTCTTAATGACCATAGATGGACTTTAAGAATAACAGAATGGGTCCCTAGCGACTTCAAACAAAATAATCTGGGGAAATAAGAGAAGACGATAGCTTAACGAGCTAAGAAAATTTGCAAGGATAGACTGGTTAACTACTTTACTGTAATTTTCAGTGGCTACTTTCCTCTTGGTAAGGGTAGACGAGCTTCTTTAGCTATGGAAAGCAGCTCTTCTAGGAGAAGGACACTCCAAAATCAAACCATTGTTCTCTAGTCTTGGGTATTGCCATAGCCTCTGTACCAAGGTCTTCCACTGTCTGGGCTAGAGTTCTCTTGCTTGAGGGTATACTCGGGCACGCTATTCTATCTTATTTCTCTTCCTCTTGTTTTGTTAAGTTTTTATAGTTTATATAAAGATATTAATTTTTAATGTTCTAATGTTGTCACTGTTCTCAAAATATTTTATTTTTCATTGTTTCCTTTCCTCACTGGGCTGCTTTCCCTGTTAGGGCCTCTGGGTTTATAGCATCTTGCTTTTCCAAGTAGGGTTGTAGCTTAGCAACTAGTAATAATAATAATAATAATAATAATAATACATAGATGCGAGTGGAAGTACATGTCTGAGAAATTTGACTAGCAACGGCTGATGATAATAATGATATATACATATACATATATACTGTGTGTATATATATATATATATATATATATATATATATATATATATATACATATATATATATATATATATATATATATATATATGTGTGTGTGTGTGTATGTGTGTGCGCGCGCAAGAGAGAGAGCTAATTTTGATTTGTGCGGATATATGCAGAGCATGTAGAAATATGTAGAAATACTATCCATATATATAAAGAAAGGAGTCGAACGAGAGATTCATATAATGCCGCTAGTATCTCACTATCTTTTCGTACAATAAGAAATTTAATATTACAGAAGGGTAACAAGGGTAACGAATGTAAAATGGGCTATATTACGGCAAGACTTCGAAGACTACCAGAGATCATCGATCATCTGTCATATCGTTTATCCTTAAATCATAACATTTTCGAAGTTCTGGGTACAGATATATACTTACATAAATGATTTCTAAAACATCCCAGTTAATACTTTGGCTTTTGTTACTTGTATGATTAAGAAATGAAGAACTATTACGGATTACTCTTAGGGGAATATTTACGCAATGAACCCGGCATAAGCTTTATCGGATCATTTGCAGTGTAATGTATATGTCAATATCCCTCTGCATTAGATTAGATAAACCAGATGATTTGCCTTTCCTTAATGGGTTACTGATATCTTAATTGTTTCTTATGGCTTCTCTGATTCGCTTTTGTGTAGGCTTTTTTTTCCATTTGCGTAGTTAGGTTATTTGAGCAAGTGTGTGTGTATGTTTGTATGTATGTACACACATATATGTGCATGTATGTATATATATATGAATATATATATATATAGATAGATAGATAGATAGATAGATATGAGTGTGTGTAAAAGAAAGATAGAGAGTTTGTTTTTAAATAAGATCAAACTTATTTACGGAAGGTTGAATGGATAGATGAAATTTAATATAAGATTCCTCTGAAACATTCTGTGAAATTCCTATGCAACAATAATATTCCATAGAGTCTCGAAGACTATCTATATAATTCCCTTATATTAAAAGGAAGTTCACATGCATTCATAGGTCGTAATAGTGTGACAAGAAGTAAATGATATCTAGTGTGTGGAATAGAAATAAAATTAGATGAGAATTTACACCCTTCATTATCAGTCTTGCTTTACCTTTTAAATACCACTCATGATGGTGATAACTTCTCGGATATGTAAATTTTAGAATATCATAAAAATGCATCCAAATATACTTCAATGACTAAACAAAGACCAAATAAATGAGAAAGAAATGGGGGTTCGTCTCATATGGTAACCATTTCACTGGAATTCAAAAACTGTATTCCAAGTCAGATTTCTTTATTAAGAAACCTATGAGATGCGTTAGTGATTTAGTGATGAAACGAGAGCCCGGAGGTTTGCCTTCTCTCTACACTAATACCTAAATTGGAAAGTACTTCTGAACATACTTTTCCTAAGAAAGAAGAATGGAAATGACTTCTGAACCTACTTTTCCTTGACAAGAAGAATGGAAAAGATTTCTGAACCTACTTTTCCTAAAAAGGGAGAATGGAAAGGACTTCTGAACCTACTTTTCCTTGAAAAGAAGAATGGAAAGGACTTCTGAACCTACTTTTCCTACAAAAAAGAGAATGGAAAGGACTTCTCAACCCACTTTTCCTTGAAAAGAAGAATGAAAAGGACTTCTGAACCTACTTTTCCTAAAAAGGGGAACTGGAAAGGACTTCTGAACCTACTTTTCCTTGAAAAGAAGAATAGAAAGGACTTCTGAACCTACTTTTCCTTGAAAAGAAGAATGAAAAGGACTTCTGAACCTACTTTTCCTAAAAAGGGGAACTGGAAAGGACTTCTGAACCTACTTTTCCTTGAAAAGAAGAATAGAAAGGACTTCTGAACCTACTTTTCCTTGAAAAGCAGAATGGAAAGGACTTCTGAACATACTTTTCCCAAGAAAGAAGAATGGAAATGACTTCTGAACCTACTTTTCCTTGACAAGAAGAATGGAAAAGATTTCTGAACCTACTTTTCCTAAAAAGGGAGAATGGAAAGGACTTCTGAACCAACTTTTCCTTGAAAAGAAGAATGAAAAGGACTTCTGAACCTACTTTTCCTAAAAAGGGGAACTGGGAAGGACTTCTGAACCTACTTTTTCTTGAAAAGAAGAATAGAAAGGACTTCTGAGCCTACTTTTCCTTGAAAAGAAGAATGGAAAGGACTTCTGAACATACTTTTCCTAAAAAAGGAGACTGGAAAGGACTTCTGAACCTACTTTTCCTTGAAAAGAAGAATGGAAAGGACTTCTGAAGCTACTTTTCCTAAAAAGGGAGAATGGAAAGGACTTCTGAACCTACTCTTCCTTGAAAAGACGAATGGAAAGGACTTCTGAACGTACTTTTCCTTGAAAAGAAGAATGGAAAGGACTTCTGATCCTACTTTTCCTAGAAAAGGAGAATGGAAAGGACTTCTGAACCTACCTTTCCTTGAAAAGAAGAATGGAAAGGACTTCTGATCCTACTTTTCCTTGAAAAAAAGAATGGAAAGGACTTCTGAACCTACCTTTCCTTGAAAAGAAGAATGGAAAGGACTTCTGAACCTACTTTTCCTTAAAAAGGAGAATGGAAAGGACTTCTGAACCTACTTTTCCTTGAAATGGAGAATGGAAGGGACGTCTAAACCCCCTTTTCCTTGAAAGATAAAATGGAAAGGAATTCTGAACCTACTTTTCCTTGAAGGGGAGAATGGAAAGGACTTCTGAACCTACTTTTCCTTGAAAAGAAGAAGGGAAAAGACTTCTAAACCTACTTTTCCTTGAAAAGGAGAATGGAAAGGACTTCTGAACCTACTTTTCCTTGAAGGGGATAATGGAAAGGACGTCTAAACCCCCTTTTCCTTGAAAGATAAAATGGAAAGGAATTCTGAACCTACTTTTCCTTGAAGGGGAGAATGGAAAGGACTTCTGAACCTACTTTTCCTTGAAAAGAAGAAGGGAAAAGACTTCTAAACCTACTTTTCCTTGAAAAGGAGAATGGAAAGGACTTCTGAACCTACTTTTCCTTGAAATGGAGAATGGAAGGGACGTCTAAACCCCCTTTTCCTTGAAAGATAAAATGGAAAAGACTTCTAAACCTACTTTTCCTTGAAAAGGAGAATGGAAAGGACTTCTGAACCTACTTTTCCTTAAAAGGGAGAATGGAAAGGACTTCTGAACCTACATTACCTTGAAAAGAAGGATAGAAAGGACTTCTGAACCTACTTTTCCTTGAAAGGGAGAATGGAAAAGACTTCCGAACCTACTTTTCCTTGAAAAGAAGAATGGAAAGGACTTCTGAACCTCCTTTTCCTTGAAAAGAAGAATGGAAAAGACTTCTAAACCAACTTTTCCTTGAAAGGGAGAATGGAAAGGACTTATGAACCTACTTTTCCTTGAAAAGGAGAATGAAAAGGACTTCTGAACATACTTTTCCTTAAGAAGGAGAATGGAAAGGACTTCTGAACCTACTTTTCCTTGAAAGGGAGAATGAAAAGGACTTCTGAACCTACTTTTCCTTGAAAGGGAGAATGAAAAGGACTTCTGAACATACTTTTCCTTAAGAAGGAGAATGGAAAGGACTTCTGAACCTACTTTTCCTTGAAAGGGAGAATGAAAAGGACTTCTGAACCTACTTTTCCTTGAAAAGGAGAATGAAAAGGACTTCTGAACATACTTTTCCTTAAGAAGGAGAATGGAACGGACTTCTGCACCTACGTTTCCTTGAAAGGGAGAATGAAAAGGACTTCTGAACCTACTTTTCCTTGAAGGGGAGAATGGAAAGGACTTCTGAACCTACTTTTCCTTGAAAAGAAGAATGGAAAGGACTTCTGAACCTACTTTTCCTTGAAGGGGAGAATGGAAAGGACTTCTGAACCTACTTTTCCTTTAAGGGGAGAATAGAAAGGACTTCTGGACCTACTTATCCTTAAAAAGGAGAATGGAAAGGACTTCTGAACCTACTTTTCCTTGAAGGGGAGAATGGAAAGGACTTCTGAACCTACTTTTCCTTGAAAAGAAGAATGGAAAGGACTTCTGAACCTACTTTTCCTTGAAGGGGAGAATGGAAAGGACTTCTGAACCTACTTTTCCTTGAAGGGGAGAATGGAAAGGACTTCAGTATAAACCCCTTTTCCTTGAAAGGGAGAATGGAAAGGACTTTTAAACTAACTTTTCCTTGAAAGGGAAAATGGAAAGGACTTCTAAACCAACTTTTCCTTGAAAGGGAGAATGGGAAGGACTTCTGAACCCACTTTTCCTTGAAGGGAGAATGGGAAGGACGTCTAAAACCCCTTTTCCTTGAAAGGGAGAATGGAGAGGACTTCTGAACCTACTTTACCTTGAAAGGGAGAATGGAGAGGCATTCTGAACTTTACCTTAAAAGGGAGAATGGAAATGAATTCGCTTTTCCTTGAAAGGGAGAATGGAAAGGACTTCTAAACCAACTGTTTCTCGAAAGAGAAAATTAAAAGCATTTTCCTCTTTTCCTAAAACGGATGGCGACGACTAAATTGCTTTGAATAAGGGTTTGATTTCTTTGCATCTCGTAATCTGAATGACAGTCCAATGGTCGCTCCCGGACGCAGACCCCAAAAACCGCCTCTTTCTTGTCGTGGAACATTGAAAGACACCTTGGATATTTGGACTTCGAATTTCGTGGGGACGACAAGGGAAAAGGAGAGATATCAGAGTGAAAAATTCCACCATGGAGAATTACGGCCAAAAAAAAAAATAAAACAATAAATGCTGATTCTTAAGTACAAACAAATCTATGTTTGATATAAAGTACTAACCTTCTATGTTTGATATAAGATACTAAGCATCTATATTTGATAAGATACTAAGCATCTACCTGTATATTTGATAAGGTACTAAGCCTCTATGTTTGATATGATACTAAGTATCTATATTTGATAAGCTACTAAGCCTCTATGTGTGATATAAGATATTAAGCCTCTACGTTTGATATAAGCTACTAAGCCTCTCTGTTTGATATAAGCTACTAAGCCTATCTGTTTGATATAAGCTACTAAGCCTCTACGTTTGATATAAGATACTAAGCCTCTATGTTTGATACATGATACTAAGCCTCTATGTTTGATATAAGCTACTAAGCCTCTATGTTTGACATAAGATACGAAGCCTCTATGTTTGATATATGATACTAAGCCTCTATGTTTGATACAAGATACTAAGCCTCTACGTTTGATATAAGATACTAAGCCTCTATGTTTAATACATGATACTAAGCCTCTATGTTTGATATAAGCTACTAAGCCTCTATGTTTGATACAAGATACTACGCATCTATATTTGATAAGATACTAAGCCTCTATGTTTGATATATGATACTAAGCTTCTATGTTTGATATAAGATACTAAGATAAACAGGTTATGATATAAAACTAGCAGAGGTTTGTCAAGGATAAATAGTCATGACGAAACCTAGTGAAGACATTTATTCCGTATTATCCCTGAATATTTCATGGTAACATCTTTAATTACAATGTATATAATGTTACATTAAGTCAGCGTTTCATAAAATGATATAAAAGCCTTCTACCTGCATTGTATTGTTATCTTATATCGCTTTATACAAGAATTGCAAACTCTCAATATTGATATCCATTTTGATTGTAAAAATAACTAAAGAGAATTTGTAAGAATGAGAGAAAATATGAAACCTTTTACCACTGAGGTAGTTGGTTACCTGCATGATCCAAACGTCGATAGCTGAGGTCAAACGTCATTTGTCTGTTTCTGAGGGGGGGGGGGGGGGGTTTGCGTGTTTGCACTTTTTTCATCGTCATTCTTCTGTTTTGTGATTATTTTATGAGTGACCTGATTCCTACAAGACGAAACATGAAAGGTTCCATATCATCACATGTTTCAAAGCTATTAGTTTTCTTCAGTACATAGCATACCAATGAAAATGTTATAGCTATTACTTTTCTTCATTACGTTGTATACCTTTGAAAGTGGCATAGCTATTACTTTTCTTCATTGTTGGATATCTTTGCAAGATTTATAGCTATTACTTTTCTTCATTACATTGGATATCTTTGCAGGAGTTATAGCTATTACTTTTAGACATTGTGTTGCATATCATTGCAAGTTTCATAGCTATTACTTTTCTTCATGATAATGTTTAACATTTCAAGTTTTATACCTATTACCTTTCTTCATTACATTGCATGGCAAGTTTTATCGCTATTACTTTTTTCATTAAATTGCATAGCAAGTTTTATAACTATTACCTTTTTTCATTACACAGCATAGCAAGTTTTATCACTATTACTTTCCTCTATTGCATTGCATACCACTGAACCCGTTATAGCTATTACTTTTCTTTATTAGATTTTAAGTTTTATAGCTATTACTTTTAGGCATTATGTTGCATATCATTTCAAGTTTTATGACTATTACTTTTCTTTATAACATTGCATATCATTGTAAGTTTCATAGCTATTACCTTCCTTCAATACAAAACTACACATTGAATCAGTAATTCTCTATAAGTAATGCGTTTTACAGAAGTCCTATACGACAAATCAGAGCATCCTAACCCTATCTTCGATTAAAGGATAAGTCTTAAATGCTATCCTAAAGTATTTTTTAAAATCTAAAGACGGATTTCTTCCTCACATATGTTGATCAAATGCACTATAAGTATACATTAACCTACATTCTGCCAGTTGCTCATTTCAATTAAAATAAAGACCACTCCTGAAAAGTTGCATAAGAATTTCTACAAAGAAGGACGTAAATAATTTATAATTCTATTCAGAATCGTTTGTTCTCATTATATTTTTAAATATTAATATTATTATCATTATTATTATTATTATTATTATCAGCCTAACTACAACCATAATTGGAAAAGCAGGATGCTACAATCCCTAGGACTCCAACAAGAAAAAATAGCCCAATGAGGAAAGGAAATAAGGAAATAAACTATATGAAATGTAATGAAAAGAATCTAAAATATCTTAAAATCGGTAACAACGTTAAAACCAATCTGCCTTGTAATATCCCTACTGGAAGATCTATTAAACCATCATTATTATTATTATTATTATTATTATTATTATTATTACTACTACTTGCTAAGCTACAACCCTAGTTGGAAAAGCAGGATGCTATAAGCCCAGGGGCTACAACAGGGAAAATAGCTCAGTGAGGAAAGGGAACAAGGAAAAATAAAATATTTTAAAAAGAGCAACAATATTAAAATAAATATCAATTTATAAACATTAAAAACTTTAACAAAACAAGAAGAGAAATAAGATATAAGATAGAACAGTATGCCCGAGTGTACCCTCAAGTAAGAGAATGATAACCCAAGACAGTGGAAGACCATGGTACATAGGCTATGGCACTACCTAAGATTAGAGAACAATGGTTTGATTTTAGAGTGTCCTTCTCCTAGAAGAGTTGCTTACCATAGCTATAGTATCTTCTACCCTTACAAAGAGGAAAGTGGCCACTGAACAACTACAGTTCAGTAAGAAAAATTGTTTGGTAATCTCAGTGTTGTCAGGTGTATGAGGAGAGAGGAGAATATGTAAAGAATAGGCCGGACTATTCGGTGTGTGTGTGTATAGACAAGAGGGAAAATGAACCGTAACCAGAGAGAAGGATCCAATGCAGTACTATCTGGCCAGTCAAAAGACCCCATAACTCTCTAGTGGTAGTAACTCAACGGGTGGCTGGTGCCCTGGCCAACCTACTACCTACTACCTCATTCACAAGATTTATTTCAATGGAGAATTTTCTTGATGTGTACCAAGAACTAGAGCTAAACATTTTTACCAGGGATTCGAGAAAGAATTCGCCTAACTGTCATTCTCGGCTTCTCTAATTAATCTGTTCCTTTCAATCAAATTAATGTTCAGGGTTTCTAAGGAGCTGTAAAAAGGTTTATTATTTCTTTGTTGATTTTTTTCTCATAATTTTTTCTTAATTCAATTCTTCTCTTTTAACATAATTGCATTCGAGCTTTCGAGTCTTCAAATCTCCGTCTAGGTTAGTTTCATTGCAATGGATTTTCAATTTGGAATGTAATAATAATAATAATAATAATAATAATAATAATAATAATAATGATAATTATAATAGTAATAATAATAATAAAAATAATAATAATAATAATAATAATAATAATAATAATAATAATAAAATCAACAACATAAATAATAATAATAATAATAATAATAATAATAGTAATAGGTAAGTTTCATGTTGATGGTTGTTCAATTTGAAATATAATAATAATAATAATAATAATAATAATAATAATAATTTATTTTATTTATAAGTGTTACAATGTCATTACTAAAATATTAGTGTACATAAATACTAGTATCGTTCCTGATTTGACTCCATTCAGTTAAGAATAACTGACCTTATAGTTCAATAAGGCAAATTATGTGACATGATACTTCAATGTAAGATTTCAAACTATTTGATTACAAATTACTGTTATTGGCGACATCATAAAAGAAAAAATATTCAATCTGTCAAAGGGATAATACAGTCGATTTCATAAGCGCTATGCTTTTCATTTGCGTATCTCGTTACATTTGCGTCACGCATTCCATTTTGAGTCATGCGTTTCATTAGAGTCGCTGGGTTCAATTATGTCATAAGTTTCATTTGCGACATGCATTTAATTTGCGTCTTGCATTTCATTTGTCATACGCTTCATTTGCGTCGCGGTTTCAATTGTGTCAGGCATTTCATTTGCGTCTTGCATTTCATTTGTCATGTGCTTCATTTGTGTTGCGGTTTCAATTGTGTCATAAGTTTCATTAGCGACATGCATTTAATTTGTCATGTGTTTCAATTGCGATACGCATTTCAGTTGCATCGCGGGTTTCATTTGTGTCATAAGTTTCATTTGCGTCGTGCATTTCATTTGTCATGCGTTTCATTTGCGTCGCGATTTCAATTGTGTCATGCATTTCATTTGCGTCTTGCATTTCATTTGTCATGCGTTTCATTTGCGTTGCGATTTCAATTGTGTCGTGCATTTCATTTACGTCTTGCATTTCATTTGTCATGCGTTTCATTTGCGTTGCGATTTCAATTGTGTCATGCATTTCATTTGCGTCTTGCATTTCATTTGTCATGAGTTTCATTTGCGTCGCGATTTCAATTGTGTCATGCATTTCATTTGTCATGCGTTTCATTTGCGTTGCGATTTCAATTGTGTCATAAGTTTCATTTGCGTCGCGGTTTCAATTGTGTCATGCATTTCATTTGCGTCTTGCATTTCATTTGTCATGCGTTTCATTTGCGTCGCGATTTCAATTGTGTCATAAGTTTCATTTGCGTCGCGATTTCAATTGTGTCATGCATTTCATTTGCGTCTTGCATTTCATTTGTCATGCGTTTCATTTGCGTCGTGATTTCAATTGTGTCATGCATTTCATTTGCGTCTTGCATTTCATTTGCGTCGCGATTTCAATTGTGTCATGCATTTCATTTGTGTCTTGCATTTCATTTGTCATGCGTTTCATTTGCGTCGCGATTTCAATTGTGTCATGCATTTCATTTGCGTCTTGCATTTCATTTGTCATGCGTTTCATTTGCGTCGCGATTTCAATTGTGTCATGCATTTCATTTGTCATGCGTTTCATTTGCGTCGCGATTTCAATTGTGTCATGCATTTCATTTGCGTCTTGCATTTCATTTGTCATGCGTTTCATTTGCGTCGCGATTTCAATTGTGTCATAAGTTTCATTTGCGTCGCGGTTTCAATTGTGTCATGCATTTCATTTGCGTCTTGCATTTCATTTGTCATGCGTTTCATTTGCGTCGCGCTTTCAATTGTGTCATAAGTTTCATTTGCGTCGCGGTTTCAATTGTGTCATGCATTTCATTTGCGTCTTGCATTTCATTTGTCATGCGTTTCATTTGCGTCGCGGTTTCAATTGTGTCATAAGTTTCATTTGCGTCGCGGTTTCAATTGTGTCATGCATTTCATTTGCGTCTTGCATTTCATTTGTCATGCGTTTCATTTGTGTTGCGGTTTCAATTGTGTCATAAGTTTCATTTGCGTCTTGCATTTCATTTGCCGTGCGTTTCATTTGCGTCGCGGATTCAATTGTGTCATGCATTTCATTTGACATGGGTTTCAATTACCCCTTGCGTTTCATTTGCGTCGCGGATTCAATTGTGTCATGCATTTCATTTGTGTCATGCATTTCATTTGACATGGGTTTCAATTACCCCTTGCGTTTCATTTGCGTCACGCGTTCCACCATAGCATCAATCAGTTAAGGATTTCCTCACCTGATTAAATATTTTATTTTCCTTCGTCTAAAACCTTCCAGTATCCCATAAAATCTATATTGACGTTTATAAACACGCTTTTAATGCCACAAGAAAACATTTACATATATACATACATAATACATACACGCATACAAAAAAACCATAAATATCAATTTGATTTACCTAATATCTCTACGAAAACATTTTAGCGAAGCTTTCACGCCGAACTGAAAGCTTAGAAATCAAAGCTTTTCATAAAACACGATGGGAAACGGATGCAATAACTGTAGCTAAAAGGAAGACTTTCCTTTTGATATAGAACTGCTTCACCTTAAAAAGGAGACTCGCTTAATGTTCCGTGAAACCAATGCCACAGTATTTTCCTTTTGAGAACTTCCAAGGCATCGTAAAATTATAAGGGACATTTTGCAAATTTGCAAAACTGCTTTAATGGCGTTGCAAGATTTAAGGGTCACTCATGAATGGTAGGGGCATGGGACAGTGACATTGCCCTAGTAAGCAGGACAATATCCTGGAGACTGCCCATATTATGATCAGCGCCCAAGACTCCCCTGTCCACCCAAGCTAGGACCAGGGAGGGCCAGGCAATGGCTGCTGATGACTCAGCAGATAGACCTGTAGGCTCCCCTAAATCCCCCCACCTTAGCTCACAAGGATGGTAAGGTTGCAGACACTAAAGGCACTAACGAGTCTGAGCAGGAGTCGAACCCATGTATGGCAAACGCCAGGCAGAGACGTTACCAATCAGGCCACAACAACCGCAGCAGATTGAATAGCGATCTTGAAAATTTCTAATGAGCCAAATCGAAGTGACGATTGCTCAACACGGGGGAGAAAGAATTCGCCAAATGCTCAAATTTGATACATATTCTCAGATTATATATTTCACAATTGTTGGTATTGTTATATTTGCATGTAGGCTACCTAGGTGTGTATACATACATACATAGAGACACACGCACACACACACACATATATATATATATATATATATATATATATATATATATATATATATACACATATATATGTGTGTGTATATATGTAATTATATACTGTATATATGTAATTATATACTGTATATATGTGGTATTGGACATGAATAGAAAATCTTTTAGCGGTGTCCGAAGAGAAACTACCTTCGATTTTTGGACGCCACTAAAACATTGTTCATTCATGATATATATATATATATAGATATATATATATATATATATATATATATATGTATATATATACATACATATATATATATATATATATATATATATATATATATATATATACATATATATATATATATATGTATATATATATATATATATATATATATATATATATATATATATAGCAAGAGAGAGAGAGAGAGAGAGAGAGAGAGAGAGAGAATGTTAAGTAAATGTATGCATGTATGTGTGTAAATGTGCGCGTACAAAAATGTATGCATAAGGGTTGTATGGCATGCCTATATGAGGGGAATGTACGGAAGAAATAAGCCAGAAGAATAGGAGTTCCGTTGTCATAAAGCAAATATGATAAATGCTACTAAAGAGCAGCACCAGAAAAGGAAGGATGCAGTGAACCTAAATAGAAAACGGAAAACATCTGTATATGGCTTATAAAGACCAAGAAATCTTATGATACAATGAACTGTGTACATGAGCGGTGAAAATCAATTAGGAGCTTTTATGATAGAAGAAGACTGCGTGTTGAAGGGAGTAATCTTGGAGATGACTGATTTGATGTAAAGCTGGGTAGAATACATGGTGTTTTCATGTCTTCATAGCTGTTCAATATCTCTATAGACAGAGCTGTGGCAGGGATGTGGGCAGGTTCATATTTGCATAAAATACAATGCTTTTGGGTACATTAAAGAGAAATTAGTTACTGGTGAAAGAACTTGAGAAAGTTTACAGGAGAAGAAAGTTAGGAGCAAATGTGTTACGAACGGGATGACGAAAAGTTCACATTTGCAGAAAATATAGTGCTTATTGGGAACAGTAAAGAGAAATTGCAGATACTGGTAAAAGAACTTGAAAATTTTACAGAAGAAATTCAAAAAGAAAATGTGAGCATGATAAATGCTACTATATATATACTGTATATGAAAATGAATATTTAATTCATACGAGTATCTAGAAGTAAACTTAATGTAAGAAGCAATGATAAGTAAAGAGTCTCAACTTACGGAATAGGGGAAGTAACAAAGGTAGCTATGTGTCTCAACGACTAGTAACTGAAAGGAAATTTTTGTAGAAGTCAAGGCGACAGCATAGAAAAGCATTGCCAAATCACGCTAGTTTCTGCCAGATTTTTAATGGTTTTAAAGGCCGCCCATGAATGGCAGAAGTAAGGGACAGTGACAATAACCTAGAGACTGACCATATATGCATATGACTAGGGTCTAACCTCTCTCTACACCCATGTTAGGACCAATGAAGGCTCGGCAATGGCTACTGATTACTCAAACGGTAGACTTATAGTCTCCCCCAAATTCCCCATCCTCAGCTCACAAGGATAGTGAGATTGCTTGCAGACTCTTCAAGAAATTATTGAGTTTGAGCATGACTCGAACCTCAGTCCAGCGATCACCAGGCAGGAATGTTTTCAATAGTGGGAGAGGAATGCAGAGGAAATAGCAAGGTTATTAGAAATAAGAAAATAATGAGTTTTTCAGGTGGCTCAGCCGTATAAAACGAAGGAACAACTATAGGTAAGTGAACAGAATGTATCATACTCGATCTTTAAATTCGGCTGACTTCATTGGGATCCCATGCTCTGTATAGATACGATACATTTGCGTTTTTATGCCAATAACTCGAAATTGCAGACCTCAATCAAGTTTTCTATTTTTCTTTTCCTGGTTTGACGCATATTTTAGGATTATCTATTGTTGCCAGTTGTGATTTTTAACCAAGCGTACACACAAACCAATTGCCATTTTCCGGACAAAAATATTTCTTACTCTTGAAATTCAGTCAAATGGTACGTAATGCATAGCTAAGGACCAAATAGCAATCAAAATGACCATATACTGCAATTTGCTTGCAATAAAGAGGCATTACAAACGAAAACCTTTCTTTTTCTTACTTTTTTCAGCATGGGAAAAATACAGTATTTTGGGCTCATAGTCGCTAATTTAAGTGCAGAATTCCAACATGTTCCTATTTTGTTGCAATTAAGCAACATTAAAAGGCGAAACAGTTTTAAAAAAATGGTCAAAACCTATATATATATATATATATATATATATATATATATATATATATATATATATATATATATATATATATCCCTGTACTGGTCAGGGCACGCATACTAGATTGGTTTGTTGTGAGCGATCAGATTAAAGTCTCCCATCATCACCAATCTGCAATGGCCAGCATGGTAATGAAATGGCTGTATTTTATGTTGTTATTTTGTATGTATGTATGTATGTATGTATGTATGTATATATATATATATATATATATATATATATATATATATATATATATATATATATACAGAGAGAGAGAGAGAGAGAGAGAGAGAGAGAGAGAGAGAGAGAGAGAGAGAGAGAGAGTGTGTGTTACGGGCAATTTCACCACATGATTTTCGCAAGGTAATTAGCCAAAGTGGGTATATCATGGCCCAATAGTATCGCAATCGACATACTTTTGTGAGTTCCAAGTGTTGCCTAATACGCACCAGTTTATTAAACAGTAAATATATACAAGCATCTGCTATGATTAAGAAACATGGAGAG
>NC_090762.1:51627329-51634829 GCF_036898095.1 Palaemon carinicauda | reverse complement strand
AACACACATATATATATATATACATATATATACATATATATATATATATATATATATATATATATATATATATATATATAGTGAAAAAGAGATCTGTAATGATGAAGTGGCATAAAATCACACAGTATTCTAAAATTTTTATCCCAGCCATGACCAGATTGCGGAATGATCTTCCTAATCTAGCGATTGAATAAGGTGGAACATCAAAAGTCCAAACTTGCACCGAATGTCCTTATGTTGAACAGTTTTGATATAAGTCATTCTTTATAGTTTATATATAGATGATCTAATTTAACGTTGTCACTGATGTTATTGATTACTTTTGACATCGAGTTTATTCATTTCCTTATTTCCTTTCATCACTGGGCTATATTCCTTCTTGGAGCCCTTGGGCTTGCAGTACCCCTGCCTTTCCAACTAGGGTTATAGTTTAGCTAATAATAATAATAATAATAATAATAATAATAATAATAATAATAATAATAATAAATACTACTAATAATAATAATAACTGATAGGGTGGGACCATTGCAGGTTTAGCGAATGAAGAGAGGACGAGGTTCCAGTATTGTCTAAGAAAAATCTATGTGTAAATTCTTTAATTAATTTAAGTGAAGTAAAGGTTGTAAGCTGCACTAATAAACCTATATAAAACTCAAAAAAGCATCAATAGCGATGCATTGAGGAATGTATTCAAAATGTATGATGTATTTGGAAGATTCATGAAACCAAAGCCACTGAAAAACCTCCCAATATGAATCAATGCAGTGAGCTCTTTATTCCCATTTAGTTGGGCAATTTAAAATTGAGTTTTGTGGCTGCGCAGAAGATCAATAGAACTCGTGGATGAGGTGAGAAGGAGTAGGTTTTATGGAGGAAGAGGCAACTGAGGGAGTGAGAAAGTAAAGGGATGATAGAAAAGATCAGACACTAAAGTAGAAAATTAAAAGACTGTTCTGTCCCCACTGTCTGGTAGGTGATAAAATGATCTTGCAAAAACCTTTTTTAGCTATTATTATTATTATTATTATTATTATTATTATTATTATTATTATTATTATTATTATTAGCTAATGTACCACCCTAGTTGGAAAAGCAGGATGCTACAACCCCAAGGGCTCCAACAGAGAAAAATAGCCCAGTGAGGAAAGGTAATAAGGAAATAAATAAGCTATATGAGAAGTAATAACAATCAAAATAAAATATTTTAAGAACAGTTATAACATTAAAACAGATCATTCATTTATAAACTATGAAAAGAGACTGATATTTAGCCTGTTAAACATGAAAACATTTGCTGCAAGTTTGAACTTTAGAACTGAGATTAGGATACATTAGCAAGGTTCTAAGATGTACACCATACACATGAATAATTTCATAGCTCAATATTCCGAATCTGTCATTTTAACCAATGTTTTTCCCTTTTGCTTCACTTTGTACTATTATAGACTAGTCATAATGGTTAATTTTTTGTTAAGATTTGGCTAATTGGGCTATTGCATTAGATTCGTTTTTATTTATTTATTTATTTTCTTTTTGGGGATATTGTTTTCTATTATTATAAGCTTCTCGTAAGTCTTGCGCAATTCTATGAGTCGTGCAGTCGATGCTCTAAAGGTCTGCTTTTTATTTATTCAATTCCTCCATGTTGCTAAAGTACAAAGATGTTACTTTGTGATCCATTCTGATGGTCTTATTTTGAAATGATTGGATTTTCAGTTCCAACGAGGTTTTTTTTTCCATAGACAAAAATAACTGCGGAATATTACAGTTGTGGCTACTATAACGTATTGTACAGAAAACCTCTATACTGCCAGCTTTGAGTATTTCAATTAATCCGAAATTATAACCACTTCTTTTTATTGTAACTGAATGCATTTAACTCTAGACATCTCCATGAGAATGTAACTCTTTAGAAGTTTTCATTCATTTAATGGTAAAGCTCTGTTATTGTCCATGACTTCAACTGGTTTCACAGTTTTTCATTTTCATTGACTTTTCGTTTCTGTAGCGGGTTCTAGACCACTAAATCCCTCAAAGTTTCTTGGCCTCCCTTGTGCTGAAACACTGCTCCTCATATACTCCATCACCATTTTAGCTCTCATATTGTCTAGAAATATACATATGAACATTGGTACATTTCTTGTCCACTTTACTTGCAGAACGCTATCAATATGCTGTATGTCTTAACATCCAGTTGTACAGTTGGCTTCATTAATACCGGTACACTGACGTCAGTTGGCTTCATTAATGACGGTACACTGACGTCAGTAGGCTTTATCAATATCGGTACACTGACGTCAGTTGGCTTCATTAATACCGGTACACTGACGTCAGTTGGCTTCATTAATAACGGTACACTGACGTCAGTTGGCTTCATTAATAACGGTACACTGACGTCAGTAGGCTTTATCAATATCGGTACACTGACGTCAGTTGGCTTCATTAATAACGGTACACTGACGTCAGTTGGCTTCATTAATAACGGTACACTGACGTCAGTTGGCTTCATTAATAACGGTACACTGACGTCAGTTGGCTTCATTAATAACGGTACACTGACGTCAGTAGGCTTTATCAATATCGGTACACTGACGTCAGTTGGCTTCATTAATACCGGTACACTGACGTCAGTTGGCTTCATTAATAACGGTACACTGACGTCAGTTGGCTTCATTAATAACGGTACACTGACGTCAGTAGGCTTTATCAATATCGGTACACTGACGTCAGTTGGCTTCATTAATACCGGTACACTGACGTCAGTTGGCTTCATTAATACCGGTACACTGACGTCAGTTGGCTTCATTAATAACGGTACACTGACGTCAGTTGGCTTCATTAATGACGGTACACTGACGTCAGTAGGCTTTATCAATATCGGTACACTGACGTCAGTTGGCTTCATTAATACCGGTACACTGACGTCAGTTGGCTTCATTAATGACGGTACACTGACGTCAGTAGGCTTTATCAATATCGGTACACTGACGTCAGTTGGCTTCATTAATACCGGTACACTGACGTCAGTTGGCTTCATTAATGACGGTACACTGACGTCAGTAGGCTTTATCAATATCGGTACACTGACGTCAGTTGGCTTCATTAATACCGGTACACTGACGTCAGTTGGCTTCATTAATACCGGCCAACTGTACTACTCTTACTTATCAATATAGTTTGCACCCATTCCAGGATATGTAAATCTTACGAGTTTACACTACGATTAATAGTTTTATTTTGATGTAATATATCTAAAGTTTTCTTTGGTATCTTTAATTGCCTATATAATGTAAAAAAATAAATAAAACCAACAGCTGGCATTTGAAATGGATTTAAAAACGACCAGTTTTATGAAATAAAAAGATGAAAACCAATCTAAAAAAAAAAAAATAACCTGTAGTCAAAAGTTACCAACAATGATAGCAGAAGTACCAATCGTTTTATTTATTAAGAAATGACGTTATTTAATTAGTCTTTTCTATTAACTAATGTGTTTAACCAGTATAACTCTCTCTCTCTCTCTCTCTCTCTCTCTCTCTCTCTCTCTCTCTCTCTCTCTCTCTCTCTCTCTCTCTCACACACACACACTGCAGTCAAGAAATGTGGATGGAATCCTAATTATGAGATGATATCCTATGAGGATAATTTCAAACTGTACGGAATTCGTAACTGCCTGAAATTAGGACATAAGAATGTGATTCTTTTAAACACGAGCTATTCCATTACCTAAAGGTCCGGGAGCTCAATTAGTAAACACCTGTTGGAGTCCTTGACGCAAATGACATCTCTAATTAGCTGGAAGACGGTTGATATTATTATTATTATTATTATTATTATTATTATTGTTGTTGTTGTTGTTGTTGTTGTTATCACTTGCTGAGCTACAACACTAGTTGGAAAAGCAGGTTGCTATACGCCCAGGGGCTCCAACAGGGAAAATAGCCCAGTGAGGAAAGGAGATAAGGAAAAATAAAATATTTTAGGAACAGTAACGACATTAAAATAGATATCCCCTTTATAAACTATAAAAATTTGAACAAAACAAGAGGAAGAGAAATAAAATAGAATAGTGTGTCCGAACGTACCCTCAAGCAAGGGAACTAACCCAAGACAGTGGAAGACCATGGTACAGAGGCTACGGCACTACCCAAGATTAGAGTACAATGGTTTGAGTTTGGAGTGTCCTTCCCCTAAAACAGCTGCTTACCATAGCTAAAGAGTCTCTTCTACCCTTACCTAGAGTAAAGTGGCCACTGAACAATTACAGTGCATTAACCCCTTGGTTGAAGAAGATTTGTTTGGTAATCTCAGTGTTGTCAGGTGTATGAGGTCAGAGGAGAATATGTAAAGAATAGGCCAGACTATTCGGTGTCTGTGTAGATAAAGGGAAAATGAACCGTAACCAGAGAGAAAAATCCAATGTAGTACTGTCTGGCCACTCAAAGGACCCCATAACTCTGTAGCGGTAGTATTTCAACGGATGGCTTGTGCGCTGGCCAACCTACAACCTTATCCTCTGTTCGTAAATTATATTATTATGGAAACATAATGTTAGACCCTCAAGAGGATATAATTTCAGAGGAGTATATCATCATTGATCAAAAAGGTTGAAAGTGAAAACATTATAGAAACCAAATTTATATCAAATTAAATTAATTAATCGGTTCCCATTATTATTAAAAGGAGATTTACTTGCCTAATGAGTGTAGCTCGACTCTTACATAACTGGCCTGATTAAATTCGGGAATAAAAAAAATTATAATGGTCCTAAAAAATTAAATACAATAAGATTATAATAAATATAGGAGATAAAAAAGATAAATTATGAGCTAGAAATCTATGATAAATTTAAATTTACATCATATCTCTAAAATGTTTTAATATTCAAAATCTTGAAAACAGAGAAACTCCCAAAACCATCTATGATAAATTACTAATCGTCGTATTATTATAAAGGTTTAAAGATATTTTGAATCATATTCAGTATACAAGTACAGAGGTTTCATAGGATTTTCATAATAATGATACAACATTACCATTAGAGAATTCATAAAACGGCACCAATTACAATCCCAAACATTTCTGGTACTACTTTGCATATAAAGTGTTTTGAGATTTTGAGGATCACCCATTATCATCACAGTCAGTTCTGTTGATGTTTGAATTGGGTCTCTGAATGTCTTTTTAGCTTATAAAATGTGCCTGATTATATCTATTCTTGGCCCCGGTTGTACAGTAGATATCTGAAAGAAATTAAAGGAGCTTCGGTTTATCCAAAATTGTTTCATTAACAAACTAATGGCATCGCTTTGGAAACATCAGAAAGTACTTTAGTTCATCCTTGCATTGCTTTCATTCTGATGTGAAAACTCCTTTGGCGAGGTGAATGCAACTAAACTATTCAACAGACATCGAGTTCATATACCAGGACTTGTGAGCAAGAACGTCACAAAAATTCAAACAAAATTAAACATGAGTTGTCAGGCTTATACAGGTTGATTTATTAACAGTGCAGGGAAGAGCGAGTGATAAGATGAAATAAAAACCGTTACAGTGTAAAAGCGTGTATGAAATGTTAGTACAGTACCGAACACTATACTTTTCACAATATCAAGATAGTGATTGCGATAAATTTTCTATACAGTAACATGGTTTATTATGCTTCCTATATTTCCCTTATTCTGCTTGCATATTTCTTCCAGAGGACAGTGACCTAAAAACAGGATTTTATCATTCTAGTTGTCCATGCTATATATGTAATGAACCTAGAAAGTATTGTGAACAGATTAACATTTTCATTGTTGCTCACATGTGTTGGCTGATGTGGTAACGTCCCTGACAGGTGAACGCCAGACTGGAGTTCGATTCCCGCTCAAACTCGTTAGTTCCCTTGTTCGCTTCAACCACACCATCCTTGTGAGCTATGGATGGGAGGTTTTGAGGACCCTATATGTCTATCTGCTAAGTCATCGGCAGCCATTACCTGGCCCTCCTTGGTCCTAGCTTGGGTGGGGAGGGGACTTGGTCGCTGATCATATATGGTCAGTCTCTAGGTCACTATCCTACTTGATAGGGCAATGTCACTTTCCCTTGCCTCTGCCATTCATGAGTGGCCTTAAGTCTTTAAACCCATATATCTGCATCTTCTTAAATCTTTTTTATTTCGTTGTTATTAGTTTTTAAGGGATGGTATATCCACAATTTAATAAATTATCTGCAAACAGATGGGCTATTACATTCGCATTTGGTCATAGAGTAACACGATGTCCTCTTGACTAATGACATATTAGCAAAGAAAGAAAGTATCAAGTCTACAACTTAGAAACATTCGACTCGCAATCATTCAACTTACAAACATCCGACTTGCAAACATTCAACTTACAAACACTCGACTTGCAAACATTCAACTTACAAACAGCCGACTTGCAAACATTCAACTTACAAACAGTCGACTTGCAAACATTCAACTTACAAACATTCGACGTAGAAACATTCAACTTACAAACAGCCGACTTGCAAACATTCAACTTACAAACATTCGACTTAGAAACATTCAACTTACAAACAGCCGACTTGCAAACATTCAACTTACAAACATTCGACTTAGAAACATTCAACTTACAAACAGCCGACTTGCAAACATTCAACTTACAAAAACTCGACTTGCAAACATTCAACTTACAAACATTCGACTTACAAACACTCGACTTGCAAACATTCAACTTACAAACACTCGACTTGCAAACATTCAACTTACAAACACTCGACTTGCAAACATTCAACTTAAAAACAGCCAACTTGCAAACATTCAACTTACAAACACTCGATTTCCAAACATTCAACTTACAAACATTCGACTTGCAATCATTCCGCGATACGAACATGTATGACTAACTCATTGGCTTCTAATGGTGACTAATTAGTCTATTATATCTGTGATTATAACTGTATAAAACCTTTAATAATTAGTAGGTAATTCAATTTGAAAAAAAAAGATTAAAATTCGTTGAAAATACCATATTAATCTCTTTATACTTGGTTCATTTAACATAGAATTACAGTTAATGACTGAGCTTTATACTGCAAAATACTGTTCAAAAGAAAATCAGTAATGGCTACCCAATTTAATTTTCCCTATTATGATTCTTGTTTTCATATCCCAAATGCCTCAACATTTTCAAAATACTAAACCCAAATCCTTTATTAGGAGCCTAACAATACCTCTAGGAGGATAATATCATAAATCCTTTTTCAGAATATACGTAATGACCTGTAAGAAATGAGCCTTAACAAAGGATAATCTATTTTGATATAACAAAGGTTCAAACTTGCAGCAGATGTTTTTAATGTTGAACAGGTTGACATAAGTGTTTTTATAGTTTATATATGAAATATATGTTTTGATGTTGTTACTATTTTTAAATATTTTATTTATTGTTAATTATTTCTCATGTCGTTTATCTATTTCCCTACTTCCTTTCCTCACTGGGTTATTTT
>NC_090762.1:51612329-51622329 GCF_036898095.1 Palaemon carinicauda | reverse complement strand
GTCCTTGGCTAAAATGTGGCAAAAAAAAAAAAAAAAAAAAAAAAAAAAAAAAGTAATAAAACAGACGAAAAGGATAACCAGTTAAGATTTTTTAAAAAAAATTAGATTGTAATACCAAAGCCTTTTCTGTGGAGCCAAACGCAGTTTAGATTTGAGGAAAAATTCAAGAACTAACAATAGCCAAAGTTTGAGTTCGGCTTAAACGAAATATCGATTATTTAACTTACGTGATAAGAAACCTTATAGTGAAGCACATCTGCCCAAATGAAGGATATTATGACAGGCTGCCTTAAACAGGAAGGATAGATCGTGTTTAAGATAAGAAATATGATTTCATTAAAGAAAACTCAATATGTAGAGTTGTTGTTATCGTTAAAGTTTAAAGGCCGTTCACGAATGGCATAGGTAAGGGACAGTGACAATGCCCTAGCTAGCTGGACCATGCCCTGGACACTGACCATACATACATATAATTAGCACTCAAAACCCTTTCTTCATACAAGCTAGGACCAGGCAGTGGCTAATGATGACTCAGCAGGTAGACCTACAAGCTCCCCTAAAACTCCGTTCTTAGCTCACAAGGATGATGAGGTTGCAGACAAAACAAGAAACTATCGAGCTTAAACGGGACTCGAACCCTTGTCCAGCGTTTGCAAGGCAAGGACATTTCCAGTAGGCCACCCAAGAAAGTTCTAGGTAGGCTTATCTGTTGATATCACTAGAATTATATCTACAGCCATAGATAAAACAGCAAAGGACTTGTATATTCGAGGTATATGTTGTATCATCTGAAAGATGTTTTATTACGGTGAAAGAAATAAAAAAAAAAGTCGAAAAGAAATAAGGCATTTATATAATCTTCCTTCATCTAACGGATGTCATTTTTCCAGCGGGAAGGAGGAAGGATTATCTTCCAATGGAAATTGTCTCATTTCCGACGAAAACACTCCAGTTAAGAAGATCCTCTTGTAACAAAAAAAAAAAAAAAAAGTTAAAAAAAAAAAAGTTTCCAGAATGTCAAACCAGATGGTGCATGTGCCATTATGGTTCCCTGCAGCGGGCTTAGTCTAAAAACGACCTGCTTGCCTTAAGGAATCGGGCAGCTATTTCAGCAACAGATTTTATATTAAGTAAAAAAATATATTATAGAATAAAGATTCACATAAAGAACCTAAACCTCTCAAATGAGATTTAATTTTATCTATTTTGTGAGTTATATTTTCATGTGGCAATTGGAAAAGTCTATAGTTTTCCTATTTGAACCAAGATTCACTTAGCAGTTTATTTTCTTTACTTTACTCTTTCTCTTCTTTTATGAATTCAGCATTTTCATAATCAAATGATTACTATTATAGAATATTAACTTATATGGGTATTGACGATGTATAGAAATTGTGAAAGAAAAAGCGTAATTGTTTGAACATTTTCGACACTTGTTTATCCTGAACGTACAATGATGAATCAAAATATACAGATAACTGATTTGGAGTAATCCAGTTTATTAAGGCTTTTACGAAAACACTTCATTTAAATCATTTTAAAAGCATCACTATTACTTGGATCTTTATTTATCTATGCCATTCGTTTTACTTTTAGAAAAGAGACGAATGCCTAAAAACACGTAAATTGCAAACAAATAACTTGTAAAAGGAAGCAAACACTGACATTGTTTCATGCCAAAACAGCCTCTGGGCGAAGTTGCCAACGACGTGAAAACTGAAACGATAAAGTTTAGTGTCAGCTGAAACCGCACCATCAATCAGGTTTTCAGTTTCAGCAATGTTAGCTTTTTAAGCCGGTCCTAAATCGTTCGAAATAGCCTTTTCTTTTAACTATCAGTGAAATTTCGCCTGACGCATTCACGGGTGGCATTTGAAATCAGAGCCAATCACAGCGCGAGCACTCTCAGCGGAGGCAAGTATTACCAAGCCGTTAATAATAACCGACGCGGTTGTACCGTTTACTTGAACAAAGCAGCAATGCCGTTGTATCTAATTGCAAGCGAAGCAAGCCAAGGGACAGCCAAGACTATTAGAAAGGGAAGTGATATTACTGATACAAAGTGATAAGGCAAGTGGTAACATGGAATATGGGGTTGGTGATGACGTCAAGGGTTGGCAATACTTTAAGCAAGCTCCTGGCAACGACATAATGTACACTTCCAGTTCCAGACTTCATTCGTAAAATGCCACCGGGTGTTGGGTAAGTGTGTTTTATCCATATGCGGCCTTACCGTACCATACATTATCCATAATAGAGGTACATGATCATTTGAAGTACTTTATATATATATATATATATATATATATATATATATATATATATATATATATATATATATATATATATATATATATATACAGTATATATATGAAGATAAGGTAGAGTGAGAGCCTATTTAGAACTATTGAAGTTCTTCCGACAGTGCTAATATAGTTTTGCAATATTGCATAGGAAGTACTGTAGCTTATTGCTACCAAATCAATGTTTAAATGACGATTAAATTCATGAAATGGAAAATCATCCTTTTATTTTCTTCACTTTCAAAAAAATGCTAGTTATAATATTGGAATTTTCATGACAGTATATAGCCTATGCCATCAATGTCTTTAACGGTTTTACCCCCATCCTATTTGTTTAGAATAAAAGTACTTTACGACCACATTCTGGCTTTTATAGATTATGGATGAATCTAATATATCCAATATTTTTGTAATGCGTCACACATATAGTGCTATTCATTTCTACCATGTGTGCAAACTCCTTCATCTTTTATATTAAAACTATTCATCTCCATTACTTCTTTTACACCATTTTAAAAATTCTGTTGCAAAATGTGTTATCACATGAACAGCAATCCTTTTACATAATGTATTTCTGCTACTACTAGTAGGCCTACAGATTTAATTTACGACGGAACCGTGTACTAAATGGTATAAATGATCTCACTTCAATTACCGTTATAAATTTTACTCTATAATTTTTTCTTTTATATATATATATATATATATATATATATATATATATACATATATATATATATATATATATATATATATACTGTATATATATAAATGATTTGTTTAAAAACAAAACGTACCAGGCTTTTTACCATAGTCTTTAGAATTCACCAGCTTCTATCGATGAGACTCGCATCACATATAAACGTTGGCTAGGGTTCGAATCCTAATATTTCGCTTGTCGATGCGTTTATCAGCTGTTCGAGAAACACGATCACTTATTTTTTTTTTTTTTTTTTTTTTTTTTGGTAAAATATCTCTCGCTGAGTTGGCTCAAAGTTGCAGATGAGGGAGGAATTTAGTGATTTGTTTCAAACTTTTATAAACTTTTAATTGTAAAATGTTGGAGGGATGATGACTTCGTTTATTTTTCCTTTAAACTCTTTTAAATATAAGTTGTCGTGTGTCAGAGTTGCCACATAGATATTTGAACATTTCGTTACATAGTTTAAAGGTTTAAAGGTAGCTCATGAATGGCAGAGGTAAGTGAAAGTGATATTGCTCTATCGTGCAGTACAATGCCCTAGAGACTGACCATATATCATATGATCAGCGCCCAAGCCCCTCTCCACACAAGCTAGGACCAGGGAGGGCCAGGCAATGGCTGTAGATGACTCAAAAGATAGGCCTATAGTCTCCCCCAAATCCCCAACCTTAGCTCACAAGGATGGTAAGGTTGCAGACACTAAAGGCATTCACGAGTCTGAGCAGGACAGGAATCCCCGTCTGGCAAACACCAGGCAGAGACCTTACCAATCAGGCCACAGCAACATGTTTAATATTTTTAGGAATAGTTTTGCTCTTTTCCTATAAGGTAAAAAAAATATATACTTTATATTGTTTAAAGTTTAAAACCCCTACACCCAGTTTTTTCCATTTTGGTACCGTAACTTCTTTAAATACATTTTTGAACGAGAGCATCGAGTATAGCGATGTTGATCACATTTCTCTAAGATCAGATGCTTTTGTCATCACGAAGACCTAAAGGAAACCTATTGCTGGGATTCCAAATACCATAATTGGTGGTTTAAGTCATTCTTCTGTGGATTAAATCCATCATCTGTGGTTTAAAACATTCATCGGTGGCTCAAAACATTCATCTGTGGTTTAAATCAGTCATCGGTGGTTTAAATCAATCATTGGTGGCTTAAAACATTCATCTGTGGTTTAAATCATTCTTCTGTGGTTTAAATCAATTATCGGTGGCTCACAACATTCATTTGTGGTTTAAATCAGTCATCGGTGGTTTAAATCAATCATTGGTGATTTAAATCATTTATATGAGGTTTAAATCCTCTATTGGTTGTTAAAATTCTCTATCGGTGGTTTAAATCAATCATTGTAGGTTAGCAACTAATAATAATAATAGTAATAATAATAATAATGATAATAATAATAATGATAATAAAAAAATAATAGTAATGATAACAATAATAATAATGTATAATAATAATAATAACAATAATGATAATAATAATAATAATAATAATAATAATAATAATAATAATTGGTGGCCTAAATAATTCATTTGTAGTTTAAATCCCTCACTGGTGGTTTAAATCACTTATTTGTCCATCAAATCTGTGATTTAAATCACACATTGGTAGTTTGAATAATTAATCTGTAAGTTAAATCTCTCACTGGTTCATTGTATCCCTCACCTGTGATTTAAATCACTCATGTGTGGTTTAAATTACTAATCGTTGGATTAAATTCATCATCGGTTGGTTAAATAACATCTCTGAGCATTAAATCAATCATCGGTGATTTGAATCCCTCATTGATGGATTAAATCACTAATTGGTTTATTAAATTCATCATCAGTGATTTAAATAACTCATTGTGGGTTAGAAATCACCCATTGGTTATTTAAAACACTCATCTGTGATTTAAATCCCTCAACTGTGGTTCAAATCAATAATTGGTGTATTAAATCCCTTATCAGTGATTCAAATAATTCAATATTGATTAAAATCACTCTTAAGTGGTTTAAATAACTCATCAGTGGTTTAAATAATCCGTCAGTGAGTCAAATCCCTCATCAGTGGTTTAAATCGCTCATGGGTAGTTTAAATCAATCATCAGGTTTTAGGGTACATTCATTTGATTTTAATCCAAGCCGTGGATTGACAAACGTACCCAACAATTGTAAGGAAATCGGAAATTTATCAGGTAATTTTGTCTATTCAAAAATATTTTGAATTGAGCAATGAAAGGATCATCATCATCTTTATCATCATCATAATAATAAAAATAATAATAATAACAACAACAACAACAATAATAATAATAATAATAATAATAAAAATTTAACTAATTGGACATTTTGCTACAATTATTATTAACGTTTTCGATGAATAGTTAATAGCAGATATTTCATCATTGTAAACGTTTTTGCCTTTTTCCCTTATCTTCTACATACAGCGTTTGTTTAATGTTTCGTATTTATTGTTTCATTTCTTAAATGTCTCCATTTTAAATAATGAACGTAAGCATAAATATCGTAAGTTTTATCACTCTAGAGAAAGCCAATGTGGTAACGTCCTTGACTGGTAAACGCCAGACTGGGGTTCGAGTCCCGCTCAAACTCGTCAGTTCCTTTGGTCGCTACAACCTCACCATCCGTGTGAGCTATAGATGGGGGCGAGGGGTTGAGGGAGCCTATAAGTCTATCTGCTGGCCCTCCTTGGTCCTAGGTTGGGTGGAGAGCGGCTTGGGCATTGATCATACGTATATATGGTCAGTCTCTAGGGCATTGTCCCGCTTGATAGAGCAAAGTCACCGTCCCTTGCCTCTGCCATTCATGAGCGGCCTTTAAACCATTAAACCCCGGCTCTTTTTTGGGGAGATAGGCCTACTAAAGAATACATTGGGTTTAACCAAACTCGCATTGAATCCTTTTCCACCCAGCCTGTCTGCATGAAGCAATTGACTGTTATCTCTTTGGGCAATAACTCATGAACCTGATGCACTGCAATGGACTGCGTGCTGTTATAAATGAAAAACTGATATCATTGTGATTTATTGTTGGATCCCATTCAGATATTTGCCGGCAGTTCTATCAGTTGAGTAAATTACATTTTATCCAGGGGAATATTTTACGTAAGCCATTTTTGTTGTGCCCGTAATACCCTTATGTTAGATTGCTTGCAATTTCATCTACATATTGGTTTTGCACTATATTTAAACGACTCTAAAATTGAAGATATTGAAAAACGACTAACTTTGTTTATACGTTAGTTTTTAAATCTGACGGACTGTAAACATCAAGTCAAGGAACATAACCGGACTGGGGTTCGAGTCCCGCTCAAGCCCGAGAGTTTATTGTAGTGTGTGCAACCTCACCATCCCCGTGAGCTAAGGATGGGTAGTTTGTGGGAGCCTATAGGTCTACCTGCCGAGACATCATCAGCCATTGCCTGGCCCTCCCTGGAGCTAATTTGGATGCTGATCATATGTATATATAGACAGTCTCTAGGGTATTATCCTGCTAGGTAGGGTATTGTCACTGTTCTTTGTCACTGCCACTCAAGAGCGGCCTTCAAACCTTTAAAAGAATGGTCGGTTCTAACTTCCAACAATTAACCTCTTTTCCTGTTAGAATGTTTTCATATGTATCTTGGTTTACGATAACGTATAATTCTTAAGTAAAAGTTCAGAAATTCTTAGATTTTTATCAAGAATTTCTGTTTACTTTTCATGCTTTATTTCAAACATTCAACCTTGCAAGCGAATGTTCTTATGTTAAACAGGCTGATATAAGTCTCTTTTTTATAATTTATTTACGAAAGATTTATTATAATGTTGTTACTGTTCTTAAAATATGTTATTTCAATTGATCAATGCCTCTCTTGTAATTCATTTATAACATATTCCTTCCCTCACTGAGCTGTTTTTCCCTCTTGAAGCCCTTAGATTTATAGCATCCGGTTTTCCTAACTAGGGATGTAGCTTAGCTAATAATAATAATAATAATAATAATAAAAATAATAATAAATAAATAAATAAATAAAAATACTGATTTCAGAAACGCCATACAGTATCGTTTTAGAAAGGTAAAATCCCTTTAATTAGTTTGATTATTTCCTAAAAAATATGAAAACAATTACAACAAACATATGGAGAAAGAGTCAGCGAGAGTACATTTAATACCACCGTTTACTACAACCAAACCACGCTGTAAAATAAGAGGATAATAACTTTCCAGCGAAGTGTATCTCTCTTGAGGGGGAGAAGCTTAATGAACCAGACGCTGCCCTGGGAATCGGCGCGCTGTTTCTATTGTTTGAGCAGAGTGCCTCGATAATTGATTGGTTTATTTCTCGGGAGTCTTCCAGGCTCGCTTTCCTTTTACTGGTTTTGTCAACTGATAACATTTTATTTGTGCTGTCATATCTTTTACTCGAGTCTGCTCCTTCCCTCAGAGCCTCTGATGGTATTTTCATTGATGTTTAAGATTTAAACGTACTTGAATGGCAGAGGCAAGGGACAGTGGCATTGCCTTGGCTAACGGGACAATGCCCTATATATATATATATATATATATATATATATATATATATATATATATATATATATATATATATACAGTATATATATATATATATATATATATATATATATATATATATATGTGTGTGTGTGTGTGTGTGTGTGTGTGTGTGTGTGTGTGATCAGCGCGGAAGCTACGACCAGGGAGGGCCAGCCAATGATTGCTGACGACTCAGCAGGTAGGCCTATAGGCTTCTACAACCCCCCACTCCTTCATTAGCTCAAGTGGATGATGATGTTGCAGACACTACAAGAAACTATCGAGCTTGAGCTGGCTTCGAACCCCAGTCTGGCGATCGCCACGCAAGGGTGTTTTCAATAGGATACCGCAACCCTCATGACAGAATGAGGAGTGACTATCGAAAATTAGGTTTAGAAGATAGAATGTCACTGATCTAGAGTAGCTAGATAATCAATAAGACTAGATTTAAATATTCTACGATAAATGGTCCATCGCGTTGAACGGGAGAGCTTTGACTTCATGAAACTCACGTTTTTATAGAAAAAAAAATCAATCATAATCATCATCTCCTATGCCTATTGACGTATAAAAATATGAAAATTTATAAAAAATGTAGTTATTTTCTCTGTATGCTTTCTTATTAGCGAGGTGTGACGTAATCTGTGTATAGCTATATCACAGAGGAAAAACAAATAGAGTTGCAAGTGTGCGGGGAATCATGGGAGTGAAGTGGACCTTATGTTTACAGTGAGCGGCAGTTTAACTGTAATAAAACCCCTAATCAGATAATAGGTGTTTTAACTGTCTGGTATTGATGCATTTTTCAAAAGAGTTTATCTAACTCTTTTCAATAATGACTACAGTTCTATATGCAATAAAAAAAAATCTATAAACTTTTGTTGCCAAACACATCTTATAACTGTCTTGGGTTAGAGTTCTCTTACTTGAGGGTAACACTCGAGCACACTATTCTATCTAATTTCGCTTCCTCTTGTTTTGTTAAAGATTTGATAGTTTATATAGGGAATATTTATTTTAATGTTGTTACATTTCTTGAAATATTTCGTTTTTCCTTGTTTCCTTTCCTCACTGGGCTATTTTTCCTGTTGGGGCCCCGAGGCTTAATAGTATCTTGCTTTTCCAACTAGGGTTGTAGCTTGGCAAGTAATAATAATAATAATAATAATAATAATAATAATAATATTGAATTTCATTCAGTAAATCTTTCGCTTGTGATATTATTAGCTTTAAGGAAAATTTATATCAGCAATCCTTTTGTACCGGTAGTATCTTCCACCAGTTCAGATCGCTAAAAATAAGCTGTTAATTTGTTAACAATTATCCAAAATGACGTGATACGTACCTCATATAATCTGCTTGTGTGAATATTAAAAAAATACCCATAGCTGCAATTGCATTTTTATTTATCTTTATCATTTTTAAGGGACCCTTACGCTGGCAACGTCATTATTAAAAATGGGATTTCTCCCCCAAAAGACAGTCAGGTTTAGTACAAGTGCTTTATTATATAAAAACGTGTTTAATTAAACTGTCCTCAACATCTGTATTCTTTATTAGTACAGAGGCAACAGAGCAGGATGCGAGATTGCAAGGGTAGTTGGATGAGATACAAATTGGTAAATGTTGTTAAGCAGGATTTTATGGTAAACATTTTATGATTATTAATTATATCTAAATTATTAGCAAATGATTCTAATGTATATAAATGTATATGCATGCATATTGCTTAGAATAAATTTACTTCTATATTGTTACAATTTTGAAAGAATTAGCCTGCTGATGTGGTGTTATATCATTAACGTTTGGAGTGACAATAAACAATGGTGGAGGAAAAACATAATAAATCTTATAATTTATGAGTAAAACGATCTACTGAATATGTTCATAACTCTAACAAAATCTACATTTTTTTTTTCTAATTTTCATAAAAATATTATTTTCAAAATATTGCAATATTTCCCAGTTATTATTCTTTTGTATTTTCAAACTCCACCCTTGAATATAAAAGTCCGAAACGTCAATTTAGACTCAAAGTGATATATTAATATTATTATTATTACTTGCTAAGCTACAACCCTAGTTGGAAAAGCAGGATGCTCTAAGTCCAGGGCCTCCAACAGGGAAAAATGGCCCAGCGAGGAAAGGAAAAAATGAAAACATGTAAGAAGAGTAACATTAAAATAAATACCTCCTATATAAACTATAAAAACTTAAAAAAAAACAAGAGGAAGAGAAATAAGATAAAATAGTGTGCTCGAGTGTACCCTCAAGCAAGAGAACTCTAACCCAAGAACGTGGAAGACCATGGTACAGAGGCTATGACACTACCCAAAACCAGCGAACAATGGCTTGATTTTGGAGTGTCCTTCTACTATTTTACAAAGATAAAACCATTTAGCTGTAAAAGACTGTAACTATCAAAATCCAAAGTTCGTTGTAAGGAAGC
>NC_090762.1:51592329-51609829 GCF_036898095.1 Palaemon carinicauda | reverse complement strand
AAACACACACACACACATATATATATATAATTGCCACATTACGTACTACTACAATCACTATTATAGAGGTCGAATTAAAGTAAGAAATAAAAAAAAGATATGATGAAAGAGAGAAAAGCATTAAAGCCCTAAATGACTTAATTTTTCTGTTTACAGATCTTGGCTCCAAGGAACTGTCCAGTAAGACAGCTTGGGAAAAAAGTCTACGGGATTAGAACTTAACATTTTAGAATTCAAGACTGTCGCCTCTAGCAACTGCTAGGTTTACAAAATAAGGTTTGTGACGTTTAATTGTTCTTATACAGTTAAATAATTTAGCTAAAGGAAGGGAATTTTATATTAGGATTTCATTCCTGGATTTTTTTTATATCTAAAGAGATTTTTTATATTGATTTGAAAATACGGAATTTTTATTCCCGGAAGATTTTGTTATATTTAAAGAGATCTTTTACATTGGTTTGAAAATACGGAATTTTTATTCCCGGAAGATTTTGTCATATTTAAAGAGATTTTTTACATTGATTTCAAAATACGGAATTTTTATTCCCGGAAGATTTTGTTATATTTAAAGATTTTTTACATTGATTTGAAAATATAGAATTTTTATTCCCGGAAGATTTTGTTATATCTAAAGAGATTTTTTTACATTGATTTGAAAATACGGAATGATAAATAAATCAAATGACAATTATTACATAAATCTAATAGTCATGTGATTAGTATTGAAAAAAGCTAAGAATTAAAATAGGCATGATTCAAATAGAACGCTAATTACTTAACTTACTTCGATAGCAGATAAAGAAAGAACATGTTACATTACGTGAAACACGAAAAAATTATTTTCCTTTTAAATAGCACGTAAGTGTGAACTATCGTGAACAATATTAATTTCCTTTAACAGAAGGATTCTTTATTTTACTCCTCACTTTCCACAGAACAAAATAGAATAAAATAAGACTTATGATGAATTCAAGAAAGTCATTATGAAGAAGGGAGAATAAACTTTAGAATTTTAAAGAAGTCTCAAAACTTTTGAGAAAGTTGGAATATATATAAACGTAATAAGAACAGTCTTCAGGGTAATTGCAAATGGCTATTGAAAAGTATTTTTATAACCTGGGAGAGTTAATGGTATTAGAATAATTTTTACCGAGAATATTTACTAGTATTGAAGAAAAATCCTTTAAAGTTTAAAGGATTTTTGGCTGAAATAGTTTAAAGTTTAAACTATTTCAGCCAAAAATTTTGCAACGTTAACAAAAATAGGATTCAATTAATATTTCTCAGCAATAAAAAAAAATATGAAATATATAATATGAAAATATATGAAATATAAAAAATATTTAAAAATTCATCACTATAAACTAAGATTAACTCAGCTTTAGTGAATAAACGATAAGTGATAAACTCAATAAAGGTAAGAAGTTGAGATGCAAAATTGAAATGGCTCTCGTTGGTGATAATACAGAAGTTTTTCTAAATATTCCTCACAAAAAAAAAAAAAAAAAAAATCTAAAGAAATTCCTCTAGATTTTTCAGTTTGATGGGCTTATCTAGTTTTACTCTGTTTAAAATAAGGTTGTTATTAGGAAGTTTATATTCAGCTGTTTCAAACTGTAGTTGCCTTCCTGTGAGAACATCTGCTGAGAGAGAATTGAGTATAACAAAGTTACTGTCAGGTTATATTACTCAATACGGAATGAACGTTGTTTTAAATGTATTTTCTGTTGTGATGGCCGAAGTGGTTACGTCCCTGACTGGTGAACTCCAGACTGGGGTTTAAGTCCCGCTTAAACTCGTTAAGCCCTGTCCACACGATCGAGCATGCCCGACGGGCAAACAGTGATACCAGGCCACAATAGTTAGTGAAAATGAGGGTTGATGACGTCAGAAGCGGGAAAACTAAAGGCAGGGATCTGGCAACACTGTATGATGCCAGATCCCTGTCTGTGGTTTTCCTGCTTCTGACGTCATTAACCTTCATTCTTACTAACTATTGTGGTCTAATATCACTGTTTGCCCGTCGGGCATGCTCGATCGTGTGGACAGGGCTTTAGTTCTCTTGGTCGCTGGCACCTCACCAACCTAATGAGCTAGGGATGGGGGGTTGCAGGGAGCCAACTGGTCTCTCTTCTGAGGCATCAGCAGCCATTGCTTGTCCCTCCTTGGTCCTACCTTAGGTGGAGAAGGAGCTTGGGTGCTTATCATATGTATATGGTCAGTCTCTAGGGCATTGTCCTTCTTGATAGGGCAATGTCACTGTCCCTTGCCTCTTCCATTCATAAGTGGTCTTTAAACCTTTGAGTCTTTAAATAACCATTGTAACTTTCAATATGATTTTGGAGGAAAAGGTTTTAACCTCTTGGATAAACTTAGTTTTTTCCATTGAAAGTTTACGTAATTATGAATATTGTTATTATTATCATTACTTTTATTTGCTAAGCTACAACCCTCGTTGGAAAAGCAGGATTCTATAAGCACAGGGGCCCCAACAGGGAAAATAGCCTGGTGAGGAAAGGAAACAATGAAAAATTAAATATTTTAAGAACAGTAACAACATTTTAAAATAAATATTTCCTATATTAGCTATAAAAACTTTAACAAAACAAGAATAAGAGAAACTATAGAATAGTATGCCCGAGTGTACCCTCAAGCAAGAGAACTCTAACCTAAGACAGTGGAAGACCATGGTACATAGGCTATGGCACAACCCAAGATTAGAAAACAATGTTTGATTTTGGAGTGTCCTTCTACTAGAAGAGCAGCATACCATAGCTAAGGAGTCTCCTCCACCCTTACCAAGAGAAAAGTAGTCACTGAACAATTACAGTGCAGTAGTTAACACCATGGGTGAATGATAATTGTTTGGTAATCCCAGTGTTGTCAGGTGTATGAGGACAGGAGAATCTGTAAAGAATAGGCCACACTATTCGGTGTATGTGTAGGCTAAGGGAAAATGAACCGTAACCAGAGAGAAGGATCCAATGTAGTACTGTTTGGCCCGACAAAAGACCCAATAATTCTCTAGCGGTAGTATCTCAACGGCCGGCTGATGCCCTGGCCAACGTACTACCTACCTAAAAACAGATTTGATTTTTGATTGCCAATTAGCCTTATATTATCAATACATTAAAACATTAAGACATATTTCTATAGATTCAATTTTCACCATGGCCTTCCTTCCCGTAAGGACGTTTTCCCTTTATAGGATGCCAATTGTAGTGCCATAGCTTCTGTAATATGGGCTTCCACTGTCTTGGGTTAGAGTTCTCTTGCTTGAGGGTACACTCAGGCACACTATTTTACCCGTTTCATTATTTTCTTTTTTTTCACTGGGCTATTTTCCCTTTTGGAGCCCTTGGGTTCATAGCATCCTGCTTTTATGATAATCGTAATTGTGATCGAAGAGAACGTAACCTAAGACTGAAGCATCGAGTTATTATATGCATTTAGTTAAACATCATTACATAGTTTCATCTTAGAAAGATAAACAAAATAGACTAACAAAAAGCGTAACTTTGACATGAGAATCTTTTAACCCGGTTACAAACACCCCTACACCTAGTATCACTTTCTTAAACTGTATAAATCATAGACCATATCTACAGCAGTTTACCTAGCCTATATAGAAGAGAATATTCTTCGCTACGCCCAACATTGTATCTAATGTAGAATCCAAGAACTGTAACTAAGGACGTTGATCTTGTACCGCAGATTCTGTAACTGATCAGGATAGTTTGATTCTCTCTATCTAAAATCAGCTGAACTCAAGACGTAAAATTGTACGAGTTTTTTATTTGTTTTAACCTGATGCACAATGTGGTTGCTATACATAATATCTAATGGCTTTTGCATATCCAAAAGCTTAGATGATTAATTCATGTAAGTTGGTAATTTTTAAAATTTTCAATTTATTTATAAATACTGCCGTACAATACTCTTCATAACTGTGATTACATGTAAACAATATTCGATTTGAAAATTAAACTAACTAATATATATATATATATATATATATATATATATATATATATATATATATATATAATACATACATATATATATATATATGTGTGTGTGTGTGTGTGTGTGTGTGTGTGTGTGTGTATGTATGTATATTGTCCCGTGAGGTATTTTATTAAATATTGAATTAATAAAAAAATATGAAATGTTACAATTTCCAGTTATAATCATAAAAAAAAAAATGACGCTATCTTGGAATTTTAGTATATCAAAATGGTTATCTCTCACGTATAAAATAAACATTTCATATATCTCAATAACTTTATGAAGCCTCAGTTTTGAGTAGTCAGCAAAATATAAAACTATATAATGGATAAGCAAGGCTCGTCCGTGCACTGATATAGGGAGAAAATTTTTCGTGATTTTAAAAACTTGAACGAAACTTTCAGAAATTCGACAATTACGTAAGACTCAGCTTCCTGGATGACTGGATATACGAGACGAAAAAAAAAAAGAAAAAAAAGAAAAAAAAGAAAAGAAAAAAAAAACTAGTCCTATCGGAAGAACATAAAGTTCTGCTTAAGTTTTTTTTTTTTTTTTTTTTTGGCTCGCTAACGAGAAGACCGGAAAATAGAGACCTATAATAATAATTTTCAATTTAAAATAGAATATGTCAGTGATTGACAACCGTTATAAATGCGAGCTTAACATATTGACTGGGTTTAACGATTCTGTCAATATAAATCATATTTATTAATTCATTTGACGACCGATGTATCATTTTTTTAGCTCATGATTTGCAAAATGGACATTGTATTATGATACTGACTTTCATTCATTCGTGCTGCTTATAATTAGAGTTTAAAATAAGCACCTTTCATTATCATTATTATTAATATTATTATTATTATTATTATTATTATTATTATTATTATTATTATTATTATTATTATTACTTGCTAAGCTACAACCCTAGTTAGAAAAGCAGGATGCTCTAAGCCCAAGGGGCTCCAACAGGGAAAATAGCCCAGTAAGAAAAGGAAATAAGGAAAATAAAATATTTTAAGATCAGTAACAATATTAAAATAAACATTTCCCATATAAACTATAAAAATTGAACAAAAGGGAGAGAAATAAGATATCATTATTACTAAATAAGCCACAGTCCTAGTTGGAAAAGTAGAATGCTATAAGCCTAGGGGCTCCAACAGGGAAAATAGCCCAGATGAAAGGAAATAAGGAAATAAATAACCAAGAAAAGCAGCGAATAAGATAGGTAACAATGTTAAAATCGATGTCAAACATAAACTGTCAAGAGAGATTTATGTCAACCTGATCAGCATAAAATCATTCACAGTAAGTAGTAGTGATTTCTACTTTAACAGGAACTCAGAGAGTTTTGAAGATTTTAAGTGTTTCATGAACTAAGTATCTTAAGAACACGAAAGACGTTAACCCTCATACGTAAGCTGTTTCTAATATCAGTTTGCATATATAAAAATTGTTGAACTAATCGTAAAATGATAAAAAATTGACATATTACAATACATTAATCTTCTGTGCAATCTTCAGTAAATCTTTACAATAGGCAGAAACTATTAAAGATCTTTTATGTCCTGTTGCAAAAACTTTAGCTCAATTCGCCACGTTTAATTGTTATTGTTCGTTGTTTTCCACTGTCTTGGGTTAGATTTCTCTTGCTTCAGGTACACTCAGTAAAACTATTCTATTTGTCCTTATTTCCTTTCCTCGCTGAGCTATTTTTCCCTGTTGGAGCCCTTGGGCTTATACCATCCTGCTTTTCCAACTAAGTTGTAATAATAATAATGATAATAATATCAACAATAAAAATAAGTCTTGAGTAGTATCATAGCCTCTGTACCATGGTCTTCCGCTGTCTTGGGTTATAGTTCTCTAGCTTGAGGGTACACTCAGGCACACTATGTATATATATATATATATATATATATATATATATATATATACATTATTATTACTAGCTAAGCTACAACCCTAGTTGGAAAAGCAAGAGGCTATAAGCCTAAGGGCTCCAACAGGGAAAAATAGCCCAGCGAGGAAAGGAAATAGGGAAATAAATAAACGATATAAAAGTAATGAAAATAAAGTACAATACTTAAAAACATTAACATCAAAACATATTTAATTTATAAAATAAAAAGGACTTATGTCAGCCTGTTCAACATAAAAACATTTGCTGCGAGTTTGAACTTTTGAAGTTCTACTGATTCTACTGATTAGGAAGATCATTCCACAACTTGGTCACAGCTGGAATAAAACTTCTAGAATACTGTGTAGTATTGAGCCTCATGATGGAGAAGGCCTGGCTATTAGAATTAACTGCCTGCCTAGTATTACGAACAGGATAGAATTGTCCAGGGAGATCTGACTGTAAAGGATGGTCAGAGTTATGAAATATCTTATGCAACATGCATAATGAACTAATTGAACGACGGTGCCAAAGATTAATATCTAGATCAGGAATAAGAAATTTAATAGACCTTAAGTTCTTGTACAATAAATAAAATTGAGAATCAGCAGCTGAAGACCAGACAGGAGAACAATACTCGAAACAAGGTAGAAAGAAAGAATTAAAACACTTCTTCAGAACAGATTGATCACCAAAAATCTTGAAAGACTTTCTCAATAAGCCAATTTTTTGTGTAATTGAAGAGGATACAGACCTAATGTGTTTCTCAAAAGTAAATTTGCTGTCGAGAATCACACCTAAAATTATCAATGCTGAGATCCGGATGTTAAGGAGCCACAGTCCTTGACCTACTTACAATCATACTTTGAGTTTTGTTAGGATTCAACTTCATTCCCCATAATTTGCACCATGTACTAATTTTAGCTAGATCTCTATTAGGGGATTCATCAACCCTAGATCTACATTCAGGAGATGGAATTGATGCAAAGAAAGTAGCATCATCTGCATATGCAACAAGCTTGTTTTCTAGACCAAACCACATGTCATGCATATATAGTATGAAAAGTAATGGGCCAAGAACACTACCCGGAGGAACACCAGATATCACATTCCTGTACTCACTATGGTGCCCATCAACAACACCTCTTTGCGATCTATTACTTAAAAATTCATATATATATATATATATATATATATATATATATATATATATACAGTGTATATATATATATATATATATATATATATATATATATATATACAGTGTATATATATATATATATATATATATATATAATACCGACAGTTTATTATTATGTGTACGATGTAATTCTTTCTCACTTACAATTCAATTTTGCCGAATGCACCAACCAAAACTGTCCAAAGTCCCAGATTAAGTTTCAAAGAATATTTGCAATGGTGATTTTGACCCAGAAAAAAAAGGGGATTTCAGCTCAAGCGAGAAAAAGATTTTCTTTTTGAAGTTCATATCTTTATCTAACGCCAAATTCATAACTGTTTGAATCTCTGGTGCATAAATAGCGGAACATTCCAAATTTCTTTTTCCTTTTATTTTACCTTTTTTTTTTTGCGTATATTTTTCTATAATGCGTATAATTGAGTACCAAGATACTTTCTCTTTTAGTTTTTTCATTTTCAGTTTTACAGTGTAATTAATTACAATTTTAAATTAAAGATAGACTATTTTTCCTTCAAGTTTATGATACCAACCCCAGTTGCATTTAACTGTTGAAACCCTAAGGTTAATTACAAGTTATAGACGTAATTGTAATGGAATGTAGTTCTATGGAACTCGCCTGATACTCAATTACTATTTCACCTTCATATTCATTCATCAGGATATGGAATACAATTTTCATCATAGTTTACTCTCACAATCTTTTTTTATTTATCAATTTGAAATTGTGCAGGTCTGAATCTTGGTTTAATATAAATCTAGATCTAAGGGACCCATAAATTTTAGGAGAACTATCTGGATGAATTTATTTACCGATATATATATATATATACATATATATATACAGTATATATATATATATATATATATATATATATATATATATATATATATATATATACATGTATATATAATTATATATGTATATAATATATAATTATATATGTATGTATCTGTAAATATTTATATTTGCACTTATATATATTTTTATCTATATGCATTTACTTATCTATCTATCTATATATATACTTATATATGTATATATAAATGTAGATAGATAGACATATATACTTCATGTATAGTTCGATATGTATAGTCACATAGATATACGCATACATATGCATATGTACAGCATGTGTACTCGTATGTAGGGATTAGCTTTCTTCGAAACAGCTAATAAAACTGGAAAGGAAATCCTCGTTTTTCCCTCCGACGTCTTTACATCGAGCAAAGATCACCTTATTTGTACTAAATATATCTCCTGGAGATAGAATTGGATAATAACAGGTTCTTAAGCAGCAGCAACTGTGGCATCGTTTACATTTACACGACAACCATAATCTCGGGCGGGTTGAGCGTTCCTCTTCGCCTTGCACGACACGCTTCAGCAATCAGGTTCTTCAGGGGGTGGGGGTGGGCTGTGATCCTCCCTCCCGTGGAGTCCCAGTGGCTCCCCCTTTCATCTGTCTTCAAGATCCAGGAAGCCGAGCTTCCCTTGATGATGGCCACCCCCGCATTCCTCAAGTAGAATTCATCTTATTATATCATTTTTGTATTCAGTCTAAAGAAACTGGTTGTTTTATAGTGTGGGGTTTAGGGATACACCCACCTTCCTTAGGAATACATCTCATTACTCACTATACTGTATGTGCTGTTTCAAGTAACAAGCTTTTTTGTACAGGTCCTGAGGCTATATCGGTTCCTACATCTCAAGATTCCTTTTCAATTACTTAGGTCTGGTCCCTAGTGCTCCAATGATTAATGATACCACTTCTACTTGCATATTCCATAGATTATTATTAATATCATCATTGTTATTATTATTACTAGCTAAGCTACAACCCTAGTTGGGAAAGCAGGATGTTATAAGCGCAAAGTTTCCAATAAGGAGAAATAGCCCTGTGATGAAAGGAAATAGGGAAACAGAATAGTGTACCATGAAGGAAGAGAACTATTTAACAGTGGCTACTGATTTTTTTTTTTATTAATTTTTATCGTTTTCTTAGATGTCAAATGTCCATGATGACCAGTTTGACGGGTACTTAAACTCCCCAAGATCAGATACACGTTAGTATGATGAGTTTTATATAGCTGTACTATCTTCAACAATGTTTCACTATTTGTTTAAGAAAATAAACCTTAAGGCTAAAATTCATCTATCAGTTGGTACAATCTATAATTACTTCAGTAATCTATTTTACTAGTGTCTAATCGTATAGAATTCTTAAATCAACCCTTATAAAAGACAGCATAAAAAAGACATCTTAAAAATATACGATAATTCAAACCTATAATCTCTTTGACCTCATCGAGCTTTCTTTTGCAATGTTGCTTATGAAAACATTACAACAGTCTGGAACTTCTTCTTCAAAAGAAAAAAAAACTGCACCCGAATCGAATTGAATATCTACACTTCCTTATTTATACTAACCCAACGGTGCCCGACACCTCTGGTTTAACGATCTCTCTCTCTCTCTCTCTCTCTCTCTCTCTCTCTCTCTCTCTCTCTCTCTCTCTCTCTCTCTCGTATAACCGCATTCTTTTACCCCATTAAACTTCGTGCGTCCATTCTATATTAGCAGATAGTGAAGAATGAGTCTTTTAAACAGGTAATATTCATAATATCAGATTTATTCTGTGTAGATAAAAACTACTTTGGTAATATTTAACTTCAGTCATTTTAAGTTTGTGAATTTTAAAGTTAAAGTAATTTAAAGAAACACGCAATTATAACAAACCTTCATCCTATCATAACTATTATTAATATTATTAACATTATTAGCCATTGAAACTATCAAAATGAGGAAAGCAAACTCTTTCATATTTTCTAACCAATTACTTCTCTTCATCAGTGAGTTGATGTAATATTAATTAATAGAGATATTGTTTATGACTATATTTTGTATATAAATTTTACAAATGAGCTATTATTATTATTATTATTATTATTATTATCATTGTTGTTGTTATTATTATTATTACTTGCTAAGCTACAAACCTAGTTGGAAAAGCAGATGCTACAAACCCAGGGGCTCTAACATGGAAAATAGCACAGTAAGGAAAGGAAACGAGGAAAAATTAAATATCTTAAGAACTGTAACAACTCTAAAATAAATATTTCCAATATAAACTATAAAAACTAACAAAACAAGAGGAAGAGAAATAAGATAGAATAGTGTACCCGAGTGTATCCTCAAGCAAGAGAACTATTAACCCAAGACAGTGGAAGACCATGGTACAGAGAATATGGCACTACCCAATACTAGAGAACAATTATTTGATTTTGGAGTGTCCTTCTCCTAGAATGAAATCAAATAGAATAAAATAATAATTGTATGAAATTAAGTAAAAAAAACAAATATCTATATAAGAAAAACACTTTTCTATGTAAACGTCAGTATGCAATATGTATATCATAGTTATATCGTTATATATAAAATAAGTAATTATTCAAAGTAAGGTATTTCATTTTCTTCATGTAGTTTCTTCTAATATCAGAAGTATATACTATAAGTCCATTTCTTTTAGCGAGTCATATTTGCAATCAGCGATCAGGAAACTTTTCCGAGCTAAAAGGGCACCGCTGCGAGTCAGTGCAAATATGACTCGCTAAAAGAAATGGACTATAGTTGTTGTTTCATAAAAAAAAAAAAAGTGGCCTTATGCCGGAGCGGACTCTTGCTCTTGGTGGTCTTTAAGATGTGGATATTTTCTAGCAGTAATGTGAAAACGTAAGACCAATCACTTTTTTTTGGGGGGGGGAGGGCAGCTATTCCGACAATTAGATCTTAATATTCATTTACAGCGGCTACTTCCTCTTGATAAGGGTAGAAGAGACTCTAGTCTTGGGCAGTGCCATAGCCTCTGTACCATGGTCCTCCACTGTCTTGGGTTAGAGTTCTCTTGCTTGAGGGTACACTTGGGCACACTATTCAATATAATTTCTCTTCTTCTTGTTCTGTTTAAGTTTACAGTATATAGTTTATATAGGCGATATTTATTTTGATGTTGTTACTCTTCTTTAAATATTTTATTTTTCATAGTTTCCTTTCCTCAATGGGCTATTTTCCCTGTTAGAGCCCCTGGCCTTAGAGCATCCCTCTTTTACAACTAATAGTAAGTAAGTAATAATAATAATAATAATAATAATAATAATAATAATAATAATAATAATAATAAATCGAGATTCAGTATTGTTTTTCCCGCTATGGCTTCAAAGTTTGTGTATCATCAACATCGTACCTACTCGGGTTGAGATTTTCTAGATTGGCAAGTTATGTATCTTTTATCTAATTCTGGATTTCATCGGGTGTTGTCAATGTGAGTATTAGCTATGAGTCATAAGGAAGGCCTATATGAATTTGAAACACCAGTCATGTGAAAGATGACGCATTTTCGTATTGTTTGAAATATCTTTTTTTTTTTTATTGGTCTCCTAGTTGTTGTAGAGAGGTGATTTTTACGTAGCTGGCATTGGGTGAATCTTTCATATGTTGTTCCAATGTACAATTGGCCCAATTAACCCTGGTACGCTTAAAGAGATGCTAAAAAAGGTATTTGACGGTTGTACAGTTGGCTTTACTAATTCCGGTACACTGACGTCTCTTTACCTTCCCGTGAAGTGTACCTGAATTAAGGAAGCCAACTGTACAGTACAGTTGGCTTTATTAATTCCGGTACATTTCACGAGAAGCTATGATGTATGAAAGTCGTACAGTACAGTTGGCATCACTAATTCCGGTACACTTCGCGAGAAGCTAAGGAGATGTTTCATAGTTGTACAGTACAGTTGGCTTCATTAATTACGGTACACATCACAGGAAGATAGGGAGATGTCTGACAGCTGTGCATTATAGCAGGTAACTGTGTTTAGCAAAAGAAGAAACTGTTGGCAACGCTGCCTGTAAAACAAAGTTGATGAGCTTGTAAACACAATCTTAAAAGCATTTTCATTAATTTTTCGAAGTGCTGTTTAGAAAAAAATATTGCTATTTGCTTGACAGAGCTTCGTAAAATTAATAAAACTTTGATCGCGTGTTTGCAAGCTGAGCGACTCTTACATGCAGCGTTGCAAGCAGTTCTCTTCTGCTGAACACAGCGTTAACTGCTACAATGTAAAGCTGTCAGACGTCTCTTGAGCTTCCCGTTAAGTGTACCGGAATTAATCAAGCCAACTGTACGTATGAGATCAACATCCCCAAAATAGGATGGAACGAGATAGACCAAATAGTTGTCTTTAAAGGTCTCTATACTGGTTTCTTTTTCCGTTTAATTCTTATAATAAACAACCGGTTTTATGTCGATATTTTCTTCAGTTTGGGGAAATCTGAATCTAAATTACCTCCAATTTCTTCTGTCTAACAAATAATCTGACAAGAATTTCTCAGGAAAGTCACATTACTTAAATGATCGTATCGGCTGGAATTCTCCTCACATAGTTTTTAGAAGTAACTGAGTTTCATTCCAGCTATTCTGATGATGTTGCAATATCTAAAAACAAGCGAATTATGAATATCCACAATAATACCAATTCCCTAATATCGCAAGAGGGTCTGCTCCTCTCTTTTGTTCTTCTCCTATACTTCTCTTTCTCCCTATTTCCTTAATCTTTCCCACCCCGAGTACCTGCCTTTGAGCTATAAACTGGATTGTATCCGGGGGTACTCTTCCTTTCCCCGTATTCCCCACTTCCCTATTCTTATTATTGTTGTGTGTATGGTACAGCTATCCCCATGTGCACTTTGTAAATGAATGAAGCGAATTATCACGTCCTTATATCTAAATCAACTTGTTAAATTGCAGGATTATCATCTTATGTCAAATCGTTTCTATAAACTTAGTGATCACTGTAAACAGTTTTTCTAACATGTAATATGTGTATCCCAATGCTGGCGAGTGTTTACGAATTCATTCACAGTCCATAATGCTCGTAAAGATAAATGGGAGCTAGAACTATTTTAACCGAGATATGGCAATGGAGATCGTGGACATAGAATACGGCAAAAGGCTGTTTTTTATAAATAGTAAATTTATATGCTGTGGTATATTTATTGATTAAATGGTGTACATGTAAACAAATCTGTTTTAGAATATCCTACTAAAATTTCATACTCGGTAGTATATATATATATATATATATATATATATATATATATATGTGTGTATATATATACACATATTTATATATACATATGTATATATATACATATATATAAACACATATGTATATCTAAATCTATATGTATATAAAATATATATATACACATATATAAACACATATGTGTATGTATATCTATATCTATATAATATATATATACATACATACATATATATATATATATATATATATTGTATATATATATATATATATATATATATATATACATACATACACACACACACGAGTGTGTACGTATTCACATAGACATTAAGACGCTGGGTGGTATAGCGATAAGCTTTACTCTATCAACGTCGAGGGCCAATCCATTTCCAATTCAATCCCAAGAAAGAAAAAATAAGGAAAGAAGAACGACAGCTCCCCCGAAGCTGCTTAGATTAGAGGAATCTTCACAAAGATAAAAAAAAAAACTGGAACTAGTCGATGGATAGCCGACTTCCCTACTGAAGAGAAGACTCCCAAGAGTTAGTTTGACTGTCTGGATAGTAAAGGAATTTAATCTGTTCAAGAGAAGGATGGCCTAATCAGTTCACGTAAAATAGATAATAAAGGATATTCGCTTGAGAATGCTGCTGTTTAAGGTGTAAGGGATTGGTGTTAACAATCTGACTTTGATTTAATCATGACAAAATGAAACCGAAATGAGTATTGAACTACGAAAATAATCTACTTTGCAATTAGGTTAGAATTCATGACAATAAGAGACCAAATTGCGCACTGAACTACGCAAATGATCTACTTTGCAATTGGGTTAGAGTTCTCTTGCTTGAGGGTATACTCGAGCACACTATTCTGTCTAATTTCTTTTCCTCTTGTTTTGTTAGTTTTTATATTTTGTAGAGATATCTATTTTAATGTTATTCTTAGCATATTTTTTTCTTGTTTCCTTTCCTCACAGGGCTATTTTCCCTGTTGGAGCCCCTGGGCTTATAGCATTCTGCTTATCCAACTAGGGTTGTAACTTAGCAATTAATAATAATAATAATAATAATAATAATAATAATAATAATAATAATAATAATAAAGTCAACATTAAAACACTAATTTCTATGGAAAATTAAGTTATTCAGTATTTTCAGATTTAAAGTATAAACATTATCAATTGAGATAATATGAAGTGAATGATTAAATTTATATCATAGTATTCAACAGGTGTAAATATCGATTCAAATATTTTCAATACTATAGAAAGATGGTGGTTGGAAGATTTGATAGGAAACTTTATGTATTTGTGCAAGTTTTTGTGAATGTGCGAGAGAAACGGATTCAAAACAGGATAAATTCTATAATAAATGAACAATAAATCTGACATAGCTGGGGAGAGGGGGGGGGGATGATAAAACTTTTTACAGAGTTGTTATGCCATTTACTTCATGAATTTAAAATCAGAATATTTCCTTAAAAGAAGATCAATCAGATATATACATATATACGCACAAACGTATAGGATTCTGAATTGAGTGATGTTAGAGGTCAAACAAATATAAGTGAATATAAGAAATTTGAGTGAAAGAACAATGACTGATGTATGGACTTTAAAATTTTTGTTATATGCAAAAGACACTTTTTTTTTAATAGGAACTGTGATGACAAATTGCAAAAACTGGTAAAAGGTTAGAAAACGTTTTCGAGAGAAAAGTTGAAGAGTAAATAGAAACCAGAAAGCTAGTGTAATGAATTGGGTTTATTCATATAAATATCAGTGTTTTTACAAAACGAATGATGGTAAAACGAGAGAGGAGTTGTGTCATTAAATAGGCGAAGCAGAGAAGAGGAATGTGTCAAATATTAGTGCAAGACTCGAACTGTTTGTGCCAAATAAGGCACGATTGAATGGATTATAAGCCAACTGTCCTTTATGGAAGTGAGGTGTCAATGTCAAACGACGAAGCTGTTTAGATGGATATGGAGATATGCGGAAATACGTAGAGGGTACACTCGAGCATAATATTCTATCTTATTTCTATTACTTTTTTCTTTCGAAGTTTTTATAGTTTATCTATGGAGGATTTATTTTAATGTTGTTATTGTGCTTAAAATATTGTATTTTAATTGCTCATTACTTCTCCTGTAGTTTATTTATTTCCTTATTTCCTGTGTGTTGTGTGTAAGTATACCCAAGGATACAGTAATCACCTCTTTAACAAAGCTTCTTTTCAGACGAGTTAAGTTAAGTAAAATTAAAACTAGATAGTGATTGAACGGATAATCACTAAGGAAGGCCAGATGACATCAAGTTATAAGCCCTGTGAACATCCAAGAGGCATACCATTATACTAGGAACTAAATCCATAAAAGATTTACTGAAACCAGCATTAGAGAGAGAGAGAGAGAGAGAGAGAGAGAGAGAGAGAGAGAGAGAGAGAGAGAGAGAGAGAGAGAGAGAGAGAGAGAGTTATATTCTTTTCATGTGTACGATATATTCTACTATATACATGTACAGTATATATATATATATATATATATATATATATATATATATATATATATTATATATATATGTATATGTATATATATATATGTATATGTATATATACAGTATATATCTATCCATCTATATATATTTATATATATATATATATATATATTATATATGTATATGTATATGTATATATATGTATATATACAGTATATATCTATATATATATGTGTATATATATATATATATATATATATATATATATATATATATAGTTGCGTATTAACACATATGCGCCTGCATCTTTCTTGCGTGCAGGATATATAAAATTATATATTTTCTACGGAATCTACCTTGCCTGACCTGTACTGCCCTACTTACTAAATTACAAATAGATTATACCAATGCCCTCAAAAGCACGAAAATGAATCACGTGACCGAAAATACACTAATATGAATTTTTAGAAAAATCTAAGTCCGATTCAAACTAACCAATTCCTCGATCAGGATATATAAGAACTAATGAGAAACACAAGCACACATTAATAGGAGAAATATAAGACTTAATACAAAGTCCCCCCCCCCCCCGCCCCCCGGGTATCACCAATCTCTCCTTTTGCAAAATCCCCAAGGATTAACTTCAGGATCAATACATATAAGGCCGGCAGCCAGAAATACTAACAAACAAAAAGTAAATGAAAAGTGAGCAACCACTGTATTAAATTAACTTTAAGACCATAACAAGAAAAATTAACCTTTATATAAATAAAATTGTGGTTAAAAAGGCGCTTTACAATACTCTTACTAATACTTAACTTTCCAAACTATACCCTACCACTTTTCTTTCCCCAACCTTTTATATATGTTAATGTGTGTATGTATATATATATATATATATATATATATATATATATATATATATATATATATATATATATATATTTATATATATATTTTTTTATATAATATATATAATATATATATATATATATATATATATATATATACACGTGATAATTACGTCAGTTGTCCTGAAAATATATAGTATGCTTATTTTAAAGACTACAGAAAAAGATTTATGAAAAGCTGAGAGATAAACAAGCAGGATTTAGAAAAGATAAAAGTTGTACTGACCAAATTTTCATTTAAAGACATGTGGTACAGCATTGTATAGAATATGGGAATCCACCTTTAATGCAATTATGGACTATGAAAAAGCCTTTGATATTGCGCATTGGCTAATTTTGTAGTCCTACGTTATTGTGGAGTTCCTCTTAAATATGTAAATTTCATTAAGTCTGTTCATGAGCATAGTAAGTGGAAATTTAATGTTAGTGCAGTCCTATCAAATGAATTTCCAGTGAACAGTGAAGTACTCCAAGGGGATGTGTTGTCACCTATGTTGTTTATTCTCCTCATGGATTTTGTAATGCATAGAACAGTTGGGGAGGGTGAAGGATTGGACTGGATTGGTAATAGGAAATTAGCTGGCCTAGAGTATGCTGATAATGCTGTCCTTATTAGAAGAACACCACAGGATTTGCAATACCTGCTTACCAGAATGCATGAAATATCACACGAGCTGCGCTCAAGATAAATCGAAGGAAGAGGTGAAGAGAACGGAATATGCAATGGAAGATGAAATATCAGTGGAAGGAGAAAGGATTAATGAGGTGAAATTATTTAAATATTTAGGAACTATGATCTCTAATACAGGGTCTTTGGAATTCGAGTTTAATGTAAGATTAAAAAACCAAACCAGACAATGGCAAGGTTAAGTAAAATTTGCAAATC
>NC_090762.1:51567329-51587329 GCF_036898095.1 Palaemon carinicauda | reverse complement strand
GATTTATTGATTGGAGATGTATTGACATGGGAGGCTGTATATGCCAGATAGGGCAATAATCTTGTTGAATCGTCTATATATATATATATATATATATATATATATATATATATATATATATATATACAGGTATATATGTATATATATATATATATATATATATATATATATATATATATTACTCATTCGACTTACCAACTGACAATCGCCATTCTCCACCTAGCAAAAGTTTCCTGAGAGCTGAGGCTATTCCTTTCCAAGCCATTGTTCTCTAGTCTTCGGTAGTGACATAGCCTCTGTACCATAACTTCCACTGTCTTGGGTTAGAGTTCTCTTGTTTGAGGATACAATCAGTCAAGACTATTTTATCGGTTTCCCTATTTCCTTTCCTCACTGGGCTATTTTTCCCTGTTGAAGCCCTTGGACTTATAGCATTCTGCTTTCCCAACTAGGGTTTAGCTTAGTAAATAATAATAATAATAATAATAATAATAATAATAAAAATGCAATAGTTAACCCCCTGAGTGTAGAAGGACTTTTCGGTTATCTTAGTGTTATCAGGTGTATGAGGAAAAAGGAGAATGTGTTAAGAATACGCAACGCTATTCAGTGTATGTGTGGACAAAGGAAAAATAAGCCATAGCCCGAGAGGGATCCAATGTAGTACTATCTGGCCAGTAAAAGGACCCAATAACTCTAGCAGTCGTATCTCGACGGGTAGCTGATGGCTAGGCCAACCTACTACCTAATATTAAGCTCAATATGCTGAGATTTTACCCCCATCTTTCTACGAATCTTAATATACTATAGTCCATTTCTTTTAGCGAGGCAGATTTGCACTGACTCGCAACGGTGCCCTTTTAGCTCGGAAAAGTTTCCTGTTCGCTGATTGGTTAGAATTATCTTGTCTAACCAATCAGCGATCAGGAAACTTTTCCGACCTAAAAGGGCACCGCTGCGAGTCGGTGCAAATATGCCTCGCTAAAAGAAATTGACTATAGTTCAATTCATACTAAATAAGTCAAGCATGAAAATCATATATACATCCACTTTTTTCACTCGTAGTTAACATCTACACGTCAATTTCAGAAAATATTCGGGTCAACCAGAGTAACAATGCTAACTTTGACTCACTTCTCATCCTGTTATCAGAAATAAGTGTTCAGATATCTCATAGATTGTCGAGTTATTCATCTCGTATTTGTTTACGAATGAGCATCGTCTTTTTACTTGTAGAAATCGTTGCAAAACAGATGTGTTATCGAAATTATTTTGATAAATGGCTCATTCTCAACTTCGACAATGATAAATATAATGAAGTTTGCAATATATTTGAGTGTATGTATATATATATATATATATATATAAATTTATATATATATATATATATGTATATTTTATTTATATATATATGTATATATACCGTGTATATATATATATATATATATATATAATATATATATATATATATATATAAAGGACTTCGTTTGCTAATATATGGCGAAAAAAAAACAGTATTCGAAAATTCCCCCTTGCCCCTCAGACAACACCCATAGAATTGCCCCCCCCCCCCCTCCCGGTTCTAGGGCTGGAGAAGGGGTATAGACCCATCCTACCCGTGCAGCGATGAGAGTTGAAACGCTGTTATCTCGTCTATTAGTTTACGTTTACGTCTGTATTCTTGTTAATATGCATTAAACCAGTACTATATATATATATATATATATATATATATATATATATATATACAGTATATATATATATATATATATACTGATATATATATATATATATATATATATATATACATATATATATAAATGTATATATATATGTATTCATATCTTTAAAACTTAACAACACACTATATATATATATATATATATATATATATATATATATATTCATCACCTATTTACGCAAATGGCCTCTATTTGAGCTCGTAAAACTCTCTCTCTCTCTCTCTCTCTCTCTCTCTCTCTCTCTCTCTCTCTCTCTCTCTCTCTCTCTCTCTCTATATATATATCTCTCTCTCTCTCTCTCTCTCTCTCTCTCTATATATATATATATATATATATATATATATATATATATATATATGTATATATAATTTATATATATGTGTGTATATATATATTGATCATGGGTATGCATGTGAAGATTATGGGATAGAACAGATATATATGTAAATATCATTAGTAATTAAAAAAAACATTCAATAATAATACTAATACTAATACTACTACTACTAATAATAATAACAATTATTATTATTATCATTATTGACATTAATGTAGTACTCACATTGCCGGAGGTGTTGATTGAGGAGATACTGAATATGTTGAGGTAGATAGAAGAGGTGAGGTAGGTTTTCCAACTGAGGCAGTGATATGGCTTTTCCTTGGACCTTAGTATTTTAACACTTAAGATACTTAATTTTACTGATGGTAAAAAAAAAATGCTTAGTAACTACACTGGCTTTCGATACTTTAAATCCAACAAAATTATTCAATAATACAATGGCAGTATGGTCTTAAGCAGTCACGATAAGCCCGTGTAGCCGACATCTCTTGTTCATTCGGCTTCATCAGAACGTTGGCGTTTCACAGCCATCATCACGGTGTTTCTGGTTATAAGAAGTTTGGACATCCCAACGTGCACTTTTCAAGAAATCACTGAAAATCAGATGGATATCATCCGGGCCGACGACATCATAACCCTTTGAGGAACAATCACAAGGGAGTCGATGTCACACTGTTCGGACAGTTCGGTACTTCATTGCTAACCGATATCCGTTATGGGCTGATGTATAACTTTCGCCGAAGTTAAGCTTAGTTTTAGCTCCATTTTTCTTCCACTTTCCCTCATCCTGTGGCCTTTTTAGAAAGCCTGAAGGAGAAGCAGACGCTGGCACACCTTGTGGTTCTTCGTCAGACATTTTTCAGACAAAAAACACCGAAAAATAACACAAAAGAGACGTAGCACAATAATCCTAAGAGGTTGTATTGTAATCGCGGGAAAACTAACGCTGGGTGGCCGCTCATTGGCTGGCGCTCTGTGAGAACTGACGTTGATTGGCTACCCTTCTCCCCTCTGCTTTTGCCATATTATATTGTGAATATAATCACGCGTCAAAATTAAGATAAAAAAAGTCGTGGATTATAATGGGAAAAGCAACATTATGGCCACTCGATATCAAATCGAAGTACAACACCTACACCACGTGATTATACAGGGTTATACGATACTAGTAAAAACTCAATTTCGACAGACTTACTCGAGATTTAAATGTATCCGTTTATTTAGCCATTCGATGCAATTGGATTCTTTACCAGTTTAAATTCACAGCACATTTTGATCTTTACACAGTAAAAACAACAATTTTTTTTTATTTAAGTATGCGTGATATTCATATTAATTTTCATGTACAACTTTAGGCGTTATCTATTCGTTCAACAATGGTTATTTCATTTGTTATAGAATGACTATTGCCGTATGACGATGTTTACATTTAGTTTTAGGTTATCGGCAACTATGACTTATCAGCTACAGTATGATAATTTTCCTTTACATTTATGCTTATAATAAAGCATCTAATATAGTTTTTATTATACTTAATTCTTATAAGATTATAATAAACGGAATCTATTTGTATATTATCAAGATTAGATTTTTATGACATTATGCAACTCGATTCGTGGTTCCGAATCCCAACTCCAACTCCTATGTGTTTTGCTATAGCAGTGTTCGGGAAGCGAAGCGGAATATTATACGTTTTTGTTCTTGTGTCTGTTTAATCGAATTGGTTTCGTTGCTTATATTTTCCTAAATGGTGTTTCTGTAATGTAGTAGAACTGGAGTGGCTTCTGACAGAAAACTGAGATTAAATGACGAATGCTGTGGTTTAGAAAAGCCAGAAAACATCATTAGGGAAAAAGCGTTGCCTCAGCCTAGGCTAGGTGGAACCGAGCTCCTAGTTTGATGTGCCCATAAATTCACGGTCGAACCGTTGGTAAGTACATTTCTTTTGTATGTACTCCTTTTGGTATTTTCCCTGTCTCACATAACATAGAGTATCTTATTCCATCTTTGGACACGATGATATACGATAGGATCTTAGGACAATGCGCCATAGATCAGTTGAAATTAAACGGAACATAAACAAGTCGTCCTAGGTTAGGTTAAGCGAGAGGTTTTTCTGATTGTAGGTACCGTTATAATGGTAGATGTTAACCCTAGTTTTACATTTATTGCAGGTTAATCTCAAAAGTAAAGTATAAATGATGCTTGTCATTCCCATGCGAGTTGTTTTCAGGATTAATCCTGGGTTGTTTTGATTAATCAGCACCATAGATCGATTTAAACGAAACACCTCTAACGTGTTTAGACTTACCAGGTAGTTCTTCAATGAAAAAATCTGGAGATCATTAAGAGCATTAATTATATTATTCCACATCGAGTAAGGAACTGTAAAAAAAAAATAATAGTTTACACATTCTTCCTTTTACATTATTAGTAAGAATCGAAAGTTTTACTTCGTTCTTATAAGTTTTGATCATCACTATTAGTGGATAGCGGTTTCTAACTGGTACGTTCAAAGATATATATGATGTTATATTTAATGTTCATCTTAAAATCTATTGGAATATTAAACCTTATGTTTTCCCTTTGCAGTTGAATAGATTAATGCAGAAGACCATTATCTGACAGTAACTAGAATGATCAGATAATAGTTTTTACTGTTAATCCTTATTTATGCATATTAAATCATGTATGCGTTGGCAGATTTGAAAGTTTATATTCATTCTAGCGTGAAAATGCAAAATAAGCATTTACCAGGAAATGTAGGCCTACAGAACGTGTGATGCAGATAATATTAAAAGATTGCCATGCGTTAGTTAATTTTTGACATTCATCATATATATATATATATATATATATATATATATATATATATATATATATATGTATATATATATATATATATGTGTGTGTATATATATATATATATATATATATATATATATATATTATATATGTGTGTGTGTGTGTGTGTGTGTGTGTATCCTCGTCCCTCGGTTAGGGGACAGAGGAGTAGTCAATCCTAGGTGAGAGGGGGGTACCCCGAGAGGTACACTCGGAAACCACAATCTCCCATAAATTGCCGTACCAGTGGGTTGTAGTTAGGAAAGGGACTGGGGAGGGTTGAATCTGTGTGTGCATATATATCGAAATATTTAGCTGTAGCTGTCTAACTGTCATTTTGACAGGTCGCACATGTTAGTATGTATATATATATATATATATATATATATATATATATATATATATATATATATATATAAATTATATATATATATATATATATATATATATATATATATATATATGTGTGTGTGTGTGTGTGTGTGTGTGTGTGTAGAAATCACGAAAGCTGACACGTGATGAATATAAAAAGTATCATAGCCACGAAAGGAAAAATTAAAAGACTTGATTGGAGTTAGTACTTTCGTCCATTATGGACATCAACAGACACAACTCTGTTGATGTCCCTAATGGACAAAAGTACTAACTCCAATCAAGTCTTCATTTTTTCCTTTCGTGGCTATAATACATGCATACATAAATGGTGGTCCACCCTTAAATCTGCACTCTTTGGTGTAGAATGATGTAACAGTTCCTCCCTTACTTAAACCAGATGGCTCAGTCACTCACTGTCCAAAGGATAAGGCATTCCTTTTGGCTGATGTTTATGACAGTAAACAGAGTAATGAAAAACTTGAACTTCCTCATTATTATTTTCCTGAGGCTAAACTAACTAGTTTAGCTTTTCGATCTTATGAAATTAAAGCTCTGTTGATGGACCTTGATGCTTATGGAGGTGTAAACCCAAATGATATTTTTCCTTTCTTTTTTATGAAGACTTCAGATTTCTTAGCTCCAAAGTTATCTGTTATTTTGTGCAAGTTAGCAAGAAGAGGAGCTTTTAGGATTTGTTGGAGAATTGGTAATGTTACTCCTTTATGTAAATGTGTTTGTGGTAGCTCAAGCCCAACTGATTACCTCCCAATTTTCATAACTCACATATTATCTAAAGTTTTTGAACGTCTTTTGACAAAACGTCTTAATAGGTTTGCTGAAGGTAATCATCTGTTCCCTAGTTAGCAATTTGGTTTTCGTAAAGGCCTTGGATCATGTGATGCCCTTCTTACAATATACAATGCTGTACAGAGATCCCTTGATTGTGGTCAGGAAGTTCGTATGATTGGCCTTGATTTTAGTGCTGCCTTTGACCATGTTAATCATGAAGCCCTTGTTTTCAAACTCAAACAGTTGGGAGTGGGTGGGTCGTTTCTTAGCATTATTATTGATTTTTTAAGTAATAGATATCAAAGAGTTGTTGTTGATGGGCACCAAAGTGAGTATAGGAATGTGATATCTGGTGTTCCACAGGGTAGTGTTCTTGGTCCATTACTTTTCATACTACAGTATATACACATAACATGTGGTTTGGTCTAGAAAACAAGCTTGTTGCATATGCAGATGATGCTACTCTCTTTGCTTCAATTCCATCCCCTGAATGTAGATGTGGGGTGGCTGAATCCCTTAATAGATATCTAGCTAAAATTAGTGCATGGTGCAAATTATGGGGTATGAAGTTGAATCCTAACAAAACTCAAAGTATGATTGTAAGAAGGTCAAGAACAGTGGCTCCTCAACATCTGGATCTCAGTATTGATAATTTTTCTTTAACTTGGTATGACTCTTTTATAATTTTAGGTGTGATTCTCGACAGCAAATTTACTTTTGAGGAACACATTAGGTCTGTGTCTTCTTCAATTACACAAAAAAATTGGCTTATTGAAAAAGTCTTTCAAGATTTTCGGTGATCAATCTATTCTGAAGAAGTGTTTTACAGTAATTCTTTCATTCTACCTTGTTTCGAGTATTGTTCTCCTGTCTGGTCTTCAGCTGCTGATTCTCATCTTAATTTGTTGGACAGAAACTTACGGTCTATCAAATTTTGTATTCCTGATCTTGATATTAATCTTTGGCACCGTCGTTCAATTAGTTCATTATGCATGTTGTATAAGATTTTTCATAACTCTGACCATCCTTCACATTCAGATCTTCTTGGACAATTCTATCCTGTTCGCAATACTAGGCAGGCAGTTAATTCTAATAGCCAGGCTATCTCCATGATGAGGCTCAATACTACACAGTATTCTGGAAGTTTTATTCCAGCTGTGACCAAGCTGTGGAATGATCTTCCTAATCAGGTAGTTGAATCAGTAGATCTTCAAAAATTCAAAGTTGGAGCAAATGTTTTTATGTTGAACAGGCTGACATAAGTCTTTTTAAAGTTTATATATGACATGTCTGTTTTGACGTTGTTACTGTTTTTAGAATGATTTATTGTTAATTTATTCTCATCAGTTATTTATTTCCTTATATCCTTTCCTCACTGGGTTATTTTTCCCTATTGTAGCCGTTGGGCTTATAGCATCTTGCTTTTACAACTAGGGTTGTAGCTTGGTTGGTAATAATAATAATAACAGTAATAATAATAATAATATATGATTATTCGCACTATGTTTTAGGGTTAACATTTCTCTCTCTCTCTCTCTCTCTCTCTCTCTCTCTCTCTCTCTCTCTCTCTCTCTCTCTCTCTCTCTCTCTCTCTCTCTCTCTCTCATATATATATATATATATATATATGCATTTGTTGTTGTTTAGTGGAATGGGCAAATTACAGGGGAGACAGAGCTCGTGAGTTGTCATATTTTTTGATTACTCGAGATAAAGAAAATAAATTGACAACCTTTAGCATATAGGGGTATACAGTGAGCAAATATAAACTTCATTGTAGGCGAAAGATCTACAAATCTGGTAGCCTTTACTATGGTGAGTAAAAATAGCTTTGTGTGGTGTGTAATATTGTTCTTTTTTATTTAAAAGCTCAGTAGAACACTCTATTTTGTATTTCTTAATTCTATATTACTGTTTGGTAAGAGTACATAAAGATGAACTGCGCCTGCTATAATGAATTCCTTTTCTTGGAATCTCATATTTGACAATGGAACCCAAATCAGTGTGCAAGCGTAAGGGGACGTGACTCTCTTCCCCTCCCCTCCCAGGTTACGTTTCCTTTCCACACTGGGCTATTTTTCCTGTTGGAGGCCCTGGGCTTATAGCATCCTGCGCTTCAAACTGGAGTTGTAGCTTAGCAAGAAATAATAATAGTAATAATAATGATAATAATAATATCATCGTAGTTTTGTAAATACCCTTCATTTCGTTGTAAATATATCGACTACTTTAGTGGCATAGAAAAGGGAATGTGTTGGAATATATATATATATATATATATATGTGTGTGTGTGTGTGTGTGTGTGTGTGTGTGTGTGTGTGTATGGACAATTTCCAGTTTTTATCATTCATGTTGATATTTCCATCTTTTCCATCTTTCATTATTCATGTCGACAATTTCCAGCTTTTAGTATTCTTGAAGATAATACCATCTTTTATATGTGTGACCATCTTCTATTACTCCTGTTGATAATTCCATCTATTATTACTCACTTCGACAAGTCCTCCTAGTTTTTTAAGCATTTCTTACTACAAATCAATCATATAAAATCATTTCCTTTTGTACCGTTTTGAAACCTATAAATATTAATGATACATATTGAAATGGATTTAATGAGAGAGAGAGAGAGAGAGAGAGAGAGAGAGAGAGAGAGAGAGAGTCCCCTAGTGATTCTGCTTCTCCACTTGATGTGATCACATCTGCAGTCTTCAGAAGCTTCCTAACATCATAACAACGCAGTTTATATCTTATATAGAAACATGAAACAATCAATGCCATTATTATTATTATTATTATTATTATTATTATTATTTGCTAAGCTACAACCCTAGTTGGAAAAGCAAGCTGCTATAAGCCCAGGGGCCCCAACAAGGAAAATACCCCAGTGAGGAAAGGAAACAAGGAAAAAAAGTATTTCAAGAACATCAACAACACCAAAACTAAAATTTCTTATGTAAACTATAAAAACTTAACAAAACAAGAGGAAGGGAAATTAGGTATAATAGTGTGCCCGAGTGTACCCTCAAGCAAGAGAACTTTAACCCAAGATAGTGGAAGACCATGGTACAGAGGCTATTATTATTATTATTATTATTATTATTATTATTATTATTATTATTATATTAGAACGAGGAGTTAGTTTTAGAGGAAACTTCTTATGACTATAACAAATAAATGGAAGTTAATGAAATAATAGACGATTATATATATATATATATATATATATATATATATATATATATATATATATATATATATATATATATATATATATATATAATATATATATATATATGCGTGTCTATTGTTTAACACTTTTGCAATTGACACTAAAATACCACCATATATGATTCACTTTACCCTGGGAGTAACCTACATGTCAAGAAAAATCGTATATGGCATGTACTCTTACAACTTACACTAATCATAATTTGAACCTATGCCTTATATATACAGTATATATATATATATATATATATATATTTATACACAGTATAGATATTTGCATACATATATATGTATATATGTACTATACGTACATATTCCTGCATATATGTACTAAATTAAATGTATACTACATGGAATTAATCTTCACTGTAGATAAATTTGTGATGCTAACACCATGAGATAGGAGATGCTGAAAGATTTCAGTTTCTTCAATATGGGGAAGGCCAATTTTGAAGCCCCAGATTGAGGCAGATCAACCTAATATTTAAGATATTTTAGATTTTAGAATTTAGCAGTGAAGGTTCATGTAAACTCCCTCCCATTCCTTGTGATACTTTACTAATAGACAGGCTCTGGTACCAGTGGTTGATTTGACTACATATATTTGATTGTGCTTGAAAATTTTGAGTCTGTTAAGCGAGAGATCAGTCTTAGATTGAAGATGTCAAATTTATTATCATAGTTTAAAATTTCATTTTGATTTTTGAAAGGACAATATATACTTCCACTCAAAAGCAATTGTAGTCCGTTATTGAAGGTGTAATTTGATAGTTTCTTCAAAATACAAATGAGACCCTAAATGTTGATTTTATACCTGTCTAGGAAACTCTTTTGTTGACTGTATACTAACAGGAAAATTCTTCTTCACTCAAAGGAGTAACTACTGTAACTCTTTAGTGTCTACTTTCTTCTTAGTAAGGGTAGAAGAGACTTTAGCTAAGTTGTTCTAATAGGAGAAGGACACTCCAAAACCAAACTATTGTTCACTAGTCTTGGGTAGTGCCATAGCCTTTGTGCCATGGTCTTTCACTGTCTTTGGTTAGAGTTCTCTTGCTTGAGGATACACTTAGATAAATTATTCTATCTGTTTCCTTATTTCCTTTTCTCACTAGGCTGTTTTCCTTGTTGGAACCCTTGGGGTTATAGCGTCTTGTTTGTTCAACTAGCGTTGTAGCATAGATAGTAGGAATAAAAATGGTAATAATAGTAATAATATTATTATTATTATTATTATTATTATTACTAGCCAAGCTACAACCCTAGTTGGAAAAGCAAGATGCTATAAGCCCAAGGGCTCCAACAGGGAAAAATAGCCCAGTGAGGAAAGGAAATAAGGAAATAAATAAATGATGAGAATGAATTAACAATATATCATTTTAAAAACAGTAACAGCGTCAAAACAGATATGTCCTTTATAAATTATTAACAACGTCAAAAACAGATATGTCATATATGAACAATAAAAAAATAAAAAACTGATTAGTTATATGTAATTTATAATGTATAGGAAAAACATCAAACTGACTGTAACCATTGCTTATTTTGTGTAGACTTATTTGTTCATACGTTTCTTAAGACACCTATTTGATGGTTATCATTATATCCGTGCATAAATGGGCTTCAATGAAATTGATGTTTCGAATATCTAAACCGTTTCTAAAACATGGTTTAATTCCACAATTTCATCGATTATAAACTATAGTCAATTTTTTTTTATTGAGGCAGATTTGCACCAACTCGCAGGGGTGCCCTTTTAGCTCGGAAAAGTTTCCTGATCGCTGATTGGTTGGACAAGATAATTCTAACCAATCAGCGAACAGGAAACTTTTCCGAGCTAAAAGGGCACCGCTGTGAGTCGGTGCAAATGCACCTCATTAAAATAAATTGACTATAGTTGCAAAATTAGGCTTCATTGCTGCAGGATTAAGGATTATCTCAATAAATCAACTGGACTTGAATGAGATAATTCCTAAAGAAAATTAAATTTTTGAGGTGGGATGCTATCCCCTCAAAGAAATTACCATTGAAATTAGATAATGATTGAAAAGTCCATTTAAATATCTTCCTAAAATTATTCCGTATCTATTACGACTACATCGCTCATATATATGCGATTATGAGTAATTAATTCTATATTCATCGCTGAATTAAGTTTATAATTATAATCTCAATCATTTACTGAATTATTTTTTGACCAAGAAGATTATATCGAAAATAAGCTATAAGGACGGTGTACATTAGATCCAAAGTTCCTCTGAACATAAGTTTTCGTATTTCATATCAAATATTTTCCATCAAAACATCGCCTGTAAATCACACCAGATTTTCGCGTTAATTCCGGCCAAATAAACACCACATTTTAGCGAGAAAATATCGACTTGTGTGCAACTCATTTTTTTTTAGGGGAATTGGGGGCTTTCCGTAATTTCAATGATTGTAATTTCCAGGATATATATCAATGTATGATTGGAAATATGATGACCGAAAAAATATTTCCCAAATACATGCGATGCTTATTAGCTTTTGCTCTCTCTCTCTCTCTCTCTCTCTCTCTCTCTCTCTCGTTGGGCTATTAAAATGAACGTTGATTTCAGTAACGGTTATTCCAAAATAAAAATTTCCTAATAAGGAAATGGAAAATATTTTTTCCTTTTGCTAACGATCTAAAGTGGTTCAAACTTTTGGATGGTTCCTCTAATCACACAGAAGAAGAAGAAGAAAGAGAAGAAGAAGGAGAGAGAGAGAGAGAGAGAGAGAGAGAGAGAGAGAGAGAGGACGTTTTGGGTGTGAATACCCTTTTTTCTGTTTAATCGTTTGAAGGAAGGATGGTTCAAATAGTGTTTACAGTATAGCTTCTAAACGGTGTTGTATGTATATCTAAAACAATGCTAATCAAATAACTTTACTCATAGAATTTTCATCCTCTATATTGTCAGCTATTCAAATATCTCATTGAGATGCAAACATTCTGGTAACAATAGTTTAAGGGTCGCTCATGAATGGCAGAGGCAAGGGACAAGGAAATGTTATAGACTGATCATAGTATGATCAGGTATTACTAGCTTAGCTAGTATAATAATAATAATAATAATAATAATAATAATAATAATAATAATAATAATAATAATAATAATAATTTATTACTCAAGGGGTTAACTACTGCACTGTAATTGTTCAGTGGTTACTTTCCACTTTGTAATTGTAAAAAAGAGTGTTTAGGTATGGTACGTAGCTCTTCTCGGAGAAGGCCACGGCAAAAACAAACCATAGTTCTCTAGTCTTGGGTAGTGCCATAGCCTCTGTACCATGGTCTTCTACTTTCGTGGGTTAGAGTTCTCTTGCTTAGGGGTACACTCGGGCAAACTATTGTATCTGTTTCCTTATTATTTTTCCTCTCTCTCTTCTCGGTTGGGGCCCTAGGGCTTACAGCATCCTGCTTTTCCAATTACGGTTGTAGCTTAGCTAGTAATGAAATGATAATTTGCTTCAATAATAGGAACTATCTTGAGGTCACTTTTCCTATGTAAAGAAAACAATTACCAAAGCAAGGAAACACCCATATATCATTGCTGGCATTGCATGGTGGGAATTTATTTATGAAAGTTAAATTTAGGACTCCCGAGCATCATTTTGTTTGCAAATTAGCAATTTTACAATGCCTTTAGTATTCATTTCTGCATGCGGTTGCTGGCTTTATTCTTTATTTTTTTATTTGAGCTGATAGGTATGGGTGAAAGAAGAATGCGGGCCGTTAGCCATAATACATTACAAGTTAAATGTCTTGGAATTTTAAGGCAGACATGTTTTGCAGTTATTCTTAAGAAATTCTTCAAATGTTATAATCTCCATAACTTGGGGTTGTAGTAGTTCACTAGTAACGTCCTTGCCTGGCGATCTACTGGACGGGAGTTCATGTCCCTCTCAAATTCGATAGTATCTTATAATGTCTGCAACCTCAACAACCTTGTGAGCTACAGATTGGGGTTTATGGGAGCCTATAGGTCTACATTTTGTGTCATAAGCAGCCATTGCCTGGCCATTCCTGGTCCTTGCTTGCGGTGAGACGGTTTTGGGCGCTGATCATATGTACAGTATATGTGGTTAGTCTCTAGAACATTGTCTTGTCTCTAGGACATTGTTACTGTTCCTTGTCTCTGTCATTCATGAGCGACCTTCATACTTAATTTATAACTTCAGATATCAACAATGGATGCATTCATTATTCATCTTATTGGTTTAAATCTAGCCACTTTTCCGTGTAATTTTTCTTTAATGAATAATTTATCCTCAATACCTACTTTATAAACTTAGCGAACCGCCTCGTCACCATTCGAATTGTACATGTACAAATACATATTTCTTTACAAAGTAATTTCCCAAGTTACTGAACATCAACCCAGACTACTAACAATATAAAGGAAAATGTTGTTATTTTTTTTATTTGTCATCAGACTTCCCCGCCATTAATTATCTTTTCCCGAGCAAACTACAGAAACTGTATCATCACAGAACTGCGAGATAGGATATATTCCCTTCTGCTTGACCTGAGGCGAGATCGGATGGCAATTAAAAGTTTGGTCTTCATATGTAGCTGTCACATTTCTTGTCCAACGTAACAGTGAGAGAGAGAGAGAGAGAGAGAGAGAGAGAGAGAGAGATCAGAATCCGCTATCACCAGATGGGTGATAATATAATTTTCGTCTTTCGATGTTTTAATTATTTAATTTCGTCCTTCTATTCGTTCGATGTAACTTGGATATGGTAGACTGCTTCTTAATTAATTATTTGTGATAAAGTAAATCTCACTTATTATGCTGGAATCACACTAATCATCTCATGCTCGAGATTTTCGCCAACCTCCAGCCGATGATTGCGAGCGAAAGTGTTGTAGCGTCACACTAAGATCTGGCGGTTCGAGGAGCAAATAGGAAAAAGCGTAAACAAAACCGACCAGCTGACATCATCATGGCGGCCAGAAATGTTCAGACTTGCAGTAATATGTATTCTCAGAATATTATGTGAATTGAAGAATTCTATAACGACCGCAGGATGAACCAAGCAGATTTTTATTATCTCTTGAGGGTTGTTAGACCCAAGATTGGCAAGGAAGAGCACGTCCTATTTGCAGCAGCTATCTTGTTTGTTTACATCTGAAGTCATGCTCGTGGTTTGTGCTAAATTTAAGGTCCAACAGATATCCGCCAAACCGCCAACTACAGTCGTTTCTGCAGGACAAAGTTTGGCCATTTTTCATCAATACGCTGACCAGTACGGATTGGTGATGGAGCGAGATTTTGGTCTGATCACTCACAGCAAACCAACCTAGTATGGGTAGCGCTGACTAGTACAGCTTCACCACGTAAAGGGATCCCAATTCAGTTATACTCAGTTATTAATAGAACTACGTTAGAAAACCATTGTTGTCAAATGTGTTCTTTACAATATGGTCTTTCACTTTTTGGGTTAGAGTTCTCTTGTTTGAGGGCACATGCGGGAACACTTTTCTCGGAGTTTCCTTATTACTGGGCAATTTCCCCTGCTGGAGACATTGGGCGTATAACCTTCTGCTTTTCCAATTAGGATTGCAGTTTAGCAAATAATAAGAATAATAATATGAGACAGGTGTAATCAAATGTTTAATTACCTGGGTTTTTATAAGCTTTATTAGTTTTCGTCATTAAATAACAGCAAGTAATGGTGTTGTATAAATAAATCATAACGTATTATACCTGAAATAACTGACATCTTTTGATAAGTTCTTTATATATGAAAGAATTATCTTAATGTTGTTATTTTTTTAAATATTTGATTTTAACTGTTCATTACTTCTATAGTTTATTTCCTTCTTTCCATTCCTTACTGGGCTATTTTTCATTATTGGAGCCGTTGGGCTTATAGCATTTTGCTTCTCCATCTAGGGTTGAAGCTTATCAAGTAATAATAATGATAACTTATTTTTCCTCCATACCCTTGTTACAATCACAACCCTGAAAAGCCACACCACACACACGCATACACTGCCTTCTAAAGCTGTATACTTAACTTGAGCGTGAACTTTGCATAACAGCCCACACACATTGTGACCTACTTGAACGTTTTCTCGGTCTCGTAAGACGTTATGCAGCAATATTGTCAAATTCCTTGCATCCAAGTACGATTGTAAGTAGGTCGAGGACGGTGGCTCAACATGTAGATCTTAGCATTGATAATGTTTTTTTAACTGTATGACTTAAAATTTTAGGTGTGATTTTTGATAGAAAATTCACTTTTGAAAACCATATTCGGTCTGTTTTTTCTTCAGTTGCAAAAAAAAATTGTCTTATTGAGAAAGTCATGTAAGATTTTTGGTGATCAATCTATTCTGAAGATGTGTTTTAGTTCTTTCATTTTGCCTTGTTTCGAGTATTGTTCTCCTATATGGTCTTCAGTTGCTAAATCTTGTTAATTTGCAGAACTGGAACTTAAGGTCTATAAATTTCTTATTCGTGATCTAGATATTGATCTCTGGCACCGTCGCTCAACTAGTTCTATATCCATCTTGCAGAAGATTTTTCATAATTCTGACTATTCTTTGCATTCATATCTTCCCAGACAGTACCATCCTGTTCGTAATACTAAGTATGCAGTTAATTCTAATAGCCCTGCTTTCTCCACCATAAGGCTCAATACACACAGTATTCTAGAAGCTTTGTTCCAAGTGTGACCAAGTTGCGGAATGATTTTCCTAATCGAGTAGTTGAATCGGTGGAACTTCAAAATTTCAAACTTTCAGTGAATGTTTTTATGTTGAACAGGCTGACATAAGTCTCTTTATATAGTATATATATAAAAGATCTATTTCAATGTTGTCATTGATCTTAAAATATGTTATTTTAATTGTTCATTAATTTTTAGTATAATTTCTAATTTCCTTTCTTGGCTGGGCTATTTTCCCTGTTGGAGCCCTTAGGCATATAGAATCCTGCTTTTCCAACTAGGGTTGTAGCTTAGCTAGTAATTTTAATAATAATGATAATAATAATTCTTAATATGGTTGAACATTGACCATCCAGTTACAACATTAACTTCGGCAACAATCACAAAATTACAAATGAAGTGTGACACATCCGATTTTCTTTCGTAAAATGTACACCTTAATGATCTTTTGGTATTGTTATATTTTCAGTCAACTTCGGATATTTAATATTTTCAACTCTTTATAATATCTTCTTAAGATGAATGAAACGAAAAATTTGCTCGAATCTATTAGAAATGAATGATTACGGAGATATTTGCCAATGAATATTGCTGTCTCTATCGTTATGCCAAGGACATCTTTACGGTCCCATGCAAGTGTTGCTTCCGCTAGGATTTTATCTTACAATGCATTGTGGGTAAAAATGCTTACATTTTGTTTTTTTGGTAAAGCATTGTGGGTAAAAATGGTGGGATTTAGTTTTTGTCAATACATTGTGAGTAAAAATGCTTAGAATTTTTTTTTCTTGACAAAGTATTGTGAGTAAAAATGCTTAGATTTTTTTTTGACAAAACATTGTGAGTAAAAATGCTTAGATTTTTTTTTTGACAAAGCATTGTGAGTATAAATGCTTAGATTTTTTTTTTGACAAAGCATTATGAGTAAAAATGCTTGGATTTTGTTTTCATGGCAGTGCTTTGTGGGTAATGATACTGGGATTTATTTTTCAATGTACTGTGGTTAAACAAATTTTTATGGGGCGATACATTATGTGTAAAAGTACTGGATATTGATTTTAGTCATTTATTTTGGATAAAATGACTTGATGTTCTTTTTTTTTCTTACTGAATCGTGGCTACTTTAAAATGTTGAAACCTGATTGGTTCCATTGTTTTATGATTCTACAATTAACTGCGATTTTTTAATACAGCCGTCTTCTAACAAACCGACTTGACTACCAAGGCTTCCCTTGTGCAAACCTGTATTATTTGTAGGCATTCTTATTATAATGGAACTCTTGAACAAGTAAATAGGTTTCTTCGTGAATTAGCTCTGCCTGTATGTATGACGTGTCTTATGGGTTGACTGTGTCTTAGTTTTTCGGGAAGACAAGACACCAGTTGAAATAAATTTTGTTTATCAACCACTGATTTGCAGAAATGCTGAAACCATCATCTTGTCATTAACAGTCTCTAAATATCTTCTTCGACTAGTGTAGATTGGATGAGCTTTTGTTTCGAAGTAACAGATTATGCTTTTGTAAATTAGCAAGGGCGTTATTGTAGAGATTAACGAATCTCATTTAGTGGCCTATAGGGGATGTTGGAAGGCTTTTGAATCCCCATTTTATTGTGCCGCTTTTCGATCCGCTGCGCTGGCTCGGGACTTTGACGCTGCTACACTATCCCTTTAATTCAGAAATAAATCAAATGGGGCAGTATTGGGATTATTGATAAGGGGTAGACCTACACTCTCTTAAGTCTCTTGCTTACGACCACCGTACTGTAAATCGGAGTGAAATTTATGTGAAACCCTCTCAGTCGGAGGGGCTATTTCACAATACCATAGTCAGTCTCGGAGCGTGTTCCTATTCAGGTGGATGAATCAGAAGCAATTTAAAGGTTTAAAGGCCGCTTATGAATGACAGAGGCACGGGACAGTGACATTGCCCTATCAGGCAGGACAATGCCCTAGAGACTGACCATATTACATATGATTAGCGCCGAAGCCCCATCTCCACCCAAGCTAGGACCAAGGAGGGTCATGCGATGGCTGCTGATGACTCATCCGATATGCCTATAGGCTCCCACAACCCTCCCACCCCTAGCTCACAAGGATGGGAAGGTTGCAGCGACCAAAGGAACTAACGAGTTTAAGTCGGACTCTAATCCCAATCTGGCCATCACCAGTCAAGGGAGTTACCACTCAGGCCACAGCCATGTCTCCAGTTCCTGGTTTTATATAAAGCAAGTGAGGTGGCTAACCAAAATATGTATCGTTTTCTTTCTCATTTTGGGATTTTTAGTAGTAAATGAGGTCAGGGGAGAGGCTCCAACCCTTTGTAAGTAAGTAATGCTACCAGGTCCCTAGGTTAGGTTAAGTGGTTGTGTTTAGGTTAGACAGCTTTCCTTATCACCCCACACAAAAAAGTAAAAACCGATTTTCCATTGTGGAACCCCATTATTGTTGTTTTCATTTGCGCAGAATTAAAGGTCAAGTTCGTTCAAAACGTATAGTATAAGGAAGAGAAAATATATTTTTATATCTGAAATCCTGTGTTAGTTGAAACTGTGATTTTACCTTCTTAGGAGTTGCTTGTATTAGTTCACTTTCCTGAATAATCATAAGCAACTATTTCGTTATATCTTAGAAAGGTTCATGATTATTTATAAGGAAACGTTCAGATGTAAACAATGTTTTCTTGTCTTAATTTATTAAGAGTTCATGTATAGTTTATAGATTATTCCCTTATTTTCCTTCCTCACGGAGCTACTCAATAATAACTAGCATTTATTATGTTATTTTCATAAAAACGAGTATGATATTTTAGACTGTCTTCGGGTATTGGAAAAGCTTTTTAGACGAAAGTGCCGATAATGTATTCTTCACTGTAAGCTATCGTTTTCATCTTACCCTTTTAAGGATATAATAAAACCAAAGTTTTATCGAAAAGTCTATTCAAATGAATATTGACGTTCTGCATATTTCTCCGCTTCACTTTCTTTTCGCTCCTCGAACCTGCGTGTTAAGATTATCCTAATGTAAATCTTGATTTTATAAATACTCCATAGATGGTGGTCTGATGGAGATGTTGTTATTCCATTTTAAAGATTTAAAGGTTGCTCGTGAATGGCAGAGGCAAGGGACAGTGACAATGCCCTAGCGGGATAATGACCAAGAATGAACATGTATATATATATATATATATATATATATATATATATATATATATATATATATATATATATATATATATATATATATATAAATATATATATATATATATATATATATATATATTGAAATATACATATATATATATATATATATATATATATTGAAATATACATATATATATATATAATATATATGTATATATATACATATATATATATATATACATACATATATATATATGCATATATATATACACATACATAAATACTTACAATCAGCTCCTAAGCCCCCTTTTGTACCCAAGCTAGGACCAGGGAGGGCCAGGTAATGGCTGCTGATGACTCAGCAGGTAGACATATAGGCTCCCCACCTTAGCTCCCATGGATGGTTAGGTTACAGACACTAGAAGAAACCATCGAGTTTAAGCGGAAACCGATATCCCGTCCAGTAGAACGCCAGGGAGGGATGTTTCCAATAGGCTAATTACTGATATTGTACTTAGAATGAGCTTCTGTGCTAACAATAGGATTGCATTTCTTTTGTTAAAGAATGACAGATGATGTCAGGTTTTCTCTGGTAACAGGAAAGACGTAATTGTTGAATATATTTCCATTTTGTTGAGTACCCAAATGGGAAAATGATATGCATAGATAGAGTACACTGAGTCTGAATACTAATTGTGAATTTTATTTATTTTTTATGATAAGTTGTAATGATAAAATTCTTTTGAAACACGACACAATCATGTCGAGGATTTAAGGTATTACGAGAGATAACCAATTCTTGCATTCTTGCTTACGAATATTATTTATGTGACAATAACACGGA
>NC_090762.1:51554829-51559829 GCF_036898095.1 Palaemon carinicauda | reverse complement strand
AGTTTTTCTATTTTAAAACGATAAAAAGTTCCTAGTTTTTCTATATTAAAATGATAAACTTCCTAGTTTTTTTTTATGTAAAAATGATAAAAATTTCCTAACAACCAATATGGAATTTTAAACTTTAAATCTTTGGTTCTAGTGCAATATTACGATATGAATCGCACGGAATTTGATTAAAACAGAGAGAACGGTTAATTGGAAATTGTCAGGTCAGGGGGGATTTTGTGTGCAAAATCAAGGCTGGATGTTTTTGGTGCATAGTCAAAGCGTAATGGAGGAAAATGGTGGTAATTCTCTTCATGCAATTTCACGTTATTAGGCGAATTGATAACTAGATGGGAATTAGAATGGTGATATATACGAAGGAATCCTTCAAACTTCACTTTTACGATCGGTATTCGGTCAGGAGGAAGACGCTGATTGATTGATTTTGAGTTTTCTGGCATCCTGACATCGAAGGTCATTGACACCGATAGAAGGAAGTCGTTAAGGTGAATTAGCTTGGGTGGCAATCATCATTGTGAATGACAGGTTGTGTGGACATAAAAATAAATGATGCAATGTTCTTAAAACGCACGGAAGGTCTTTAGTGACTGTGCGGTGTCAGCTGCTAATAGTGGAAAAATGCATCTTAATTGGCATGCTAAGTAGACCTTTGCAGAAAATGGCATTCGCACTGAGCATGCTTTGGAAGATGGTGACTTTCTCATCATTGAAAGTACTTGAAGGTTTAAAGGTCGCTTTTCTCACTGAGCTATTTTCCCTGTTGGGGCCCCTGGGCTTATAGCATTCTGCTTTTCCAACTAGGGTTGTAGCTTAGCAAGTAATAATAATAATAATATAAATGGTTGAGGCAAGGGACAGTGTAATGCCCTAGCAAGCAGGACAATTCCCTAGAGACTGACCTATATTCCATCAGCGACCAAGCGCCCTCTCTACACAAGCTAGGACTTGGGAAGACCAAACAATGGCTGCTGATGACTCAACTGGTAGATCTATGTACTCCCCCAATCCTATCCCCATCTTTAGCTCACAAGGATGGTGAGGTTGTAGCGACCAAAGGTACTAACGAGTTTGAGCGGGACCCGATATCCAGTCTGGCGATGACTAGGGAGGGACGTTGTTAGTAGGCTACCATAACCCTAGCTATTATCAGCCTCAGCAATAAAAGTTCAACTTATCGAAGGGATTACTACACCTTTACTTCTCTAGGTCGAAGCACCTCGTCTAAAACTGCGATATCCATTGACAAGCAGTAAGGTTTTTTTTTTTTTTTTTTTTTTTTTTTTTTTTTGAGAGAGAGAGAGAGAGAGAGAGAGAGAGAGAGAGAGAGAGAGAGAGAGAGAGAGAGAGAGAGATTGGAGTGTGTAATGTCATATCGAAGCTGTATCATGTAGACTAGATGGTTGACTTTATATTTTCCAACTGATAATGCAGATAATTTAGAATATGAGGTTACCATGGATAAATTTGTCTATTTAAATGAAAAGAAAAAACTTGGTGATACAATAGGTGCTGCTTCGATATACTTTATTTTAGAAATGTATTATAATTAACAATGAATGTTGGGACTAGATAGGATAGGAAGTTTTGAAGCCGTATGATTTTGAGTTAAAAAAAAATAAATAAATAAATAATTCATATTAGAATGATTTTTTTTTTTTTTTTTTTTTTTTTTTTTTTGTGAAACAAAACGATTCACACCAAATATTTGTACGCACATATTGTACTTCTGATCAAATTTATACGTCACAAGAATTTGTACATGTTTCTGGGTATAATTCCCTCCTTTTGCCATTTCAAAATTATGCGCGTTAATTTTCCAAAGTGCGTCTCACGCTAGAGCTCTCTTGCGAGCGCGATCCTGATATCCCTGAAAGTCTCCCACTACGACTTTTTATGTCCTACAAATGGACACCGTAAAATTTTATTGGATATGTTTTGCTAAAAATAAAACGGTCATTGTCAAATTTGATTTGGGGGCCATCAACTCTTTTTTTACAACTTGTCGTGATGATTCATAAGTTTCCAGTTGTATGAGATTCATCTAAATTGATTTTATGGATTTATTCTTATAAAATATGATTCGAAAACTCACCGTTGGAAAACAAATAGAATTCTTGCATTCCTGTTAATAAATTTCGAATTAACTCAGTCTTTCTTTATAGTCAGGTCAACTCTCTACCTCTATTTCTACGCAGTGCAAAGGTTCGAATCCTTGCTTAGGATGAAGTACTGATCATGAAAAGGATTTCTTCTGTTTCTGTGATCCCGATGTAGAGTGAATTCGATATTGAAAAGTATGTGTGGCTCATTTGAATACAGTAAGGGAAAATCATTAGTGTTAGGGATTAGATTGTCATAAACTGTACTGTATATAATATACGTATTATACTGTATATATATATATATATATATATATATATATATATATATATATATATATATATTATATACGCATAAAATACATATATGTATATATGCACACATAACACATATATGTATATATACAGTATATATATATATATATATATATATATATATATATATATATACACACATAAATTTTAATCTCGACTCAGTACTGAAATTAATCTTTGAAAACTAGAAAAAATGTGACTTTATAAACGCCTCCAGGTTGTGCTGACAATAATAATTTTGTGTTTGATGAAGAGCACCATTAATGTAATCAGATATTTGCCGAGGATTCTCAATTGCCAGTCTAACGCAGTAAATCTATTTTTAAGTGTCCGTGAAGATGGATGGTAATCTAACAATTCTACCGGACTTTCAACCTCTATTATATCAAGAGAATGTTGATGATACATCTGAGGTTCATCTTAACCAATTATTCAGATATTGCAGGTTATTAATTACATGCTTGGAACGATGAAATTACCATAATTGAATGTTATAAACAAAGAATATTTTCATCACAATTTATGTCTTGAAAGTGAATGTGAGATGGTTAATGGAATGCTAAAAGGTTAGATTTGAACAAGAGGAATAGGGCAGAACAAATGTTTTTATGTTGACCAGGCTGACATGAGTCTTTTTATTGTATATGACATCTGTTTTTGACGTTGTTAATAGTTTATATAGGACATATCTGTTTTGACGCTGTTACTGTTTTTAGAATGATATATTGTTAATTTATTCTCATCATTTATTTATTTCCTTATTTCCTTTCCTCACTGGGCTATTTTTCCCTGTTGGAGCCCTTGGGCTTATAGCATCTTGCTTTTCCAACTAGGGTTGTAGCTTGGCTAATGATAATAATAATAATAATAATAATAATAATAATAATAATAATAATAAGTGTTTGTTCATGAATTACATGAATGAAAACTAATATTTATTTTTCATTAATAAAGAAATGGCATTTGATTCAATGTCAGTCGGAGAGGTAAAATATATATTACATATAATAGGAATAAATTCTACAGATTTTAGATTAATTGCAGATTTAAATTTGAATTAAAAGATTGAAGAAGACTGTGCAGTGATATCGAGCTGAAGCATTAAAGATTAGAGAATGATTAATGATCATCATATGATGAATTTATAATGAGTGGAGCAGATGTGCTGTGTGAAATTTAGTTAGAATGCCAACATTAACAAGCGTACATTATTATTATTATTATTATTATTATTATTATTGTTGTTGTTGTAGTTGTTGTTACTAGCCAAGCTACAACCCTAGTTGGAAAAGCGAGATGATATAAGCCCAAGGGCTCCAATAGGGGAAAATAGCCCAGTGAGGAAAGGAAATAAGGAAATAAATAAATGATGAGAATAAATTAACAATATATCATTCTAAAAACAGTAACAGCGTAAAACAGATATGTCCTATATAAACTATTGAAAACGTCAAAAACAGATATGTCATATATAAACTATAAAAAGACTTTTGAAGTTCCAATACTTATTTCCCATCTAATTTGGTTCTTGGTTCTTAGATATTATCAAAAAAATAATTTTTTTCATTTTCATAATCCTTTTCTTCTTTACAATCTTTATTCATAGTTTGATTGATGATAGATGAATTAAACTATAAATAGAGATTGTAAAGAAGCAAATGATTAAGAAAATGAAAAAAATATTTTTTTTTATAATATCCAAGAACCAAAAAAGAAAAAAAAATAGGTGGGAAATAAATATTGGAACTTGAAACGTTCAAAACTTACAACGAGTGTTTTACGATGAACAGTTTTACCTAAATCTCTCTTCATAATTTATATATAACAGATCTATTTGAACGTTGTTACTGATCTTGAGATACTCTATATTCCTCATTCGTTACTTCTCATATAGTTTATTTATTTCCTTCCCTCACTAGGCTATTTTCCCCTGTCGGAGCCCTTCTTATAGCATCATGCTTTTCCAACTAGGGCTGTAGCTTAGCTAGTAATAATAATAATAATAATAATAATAATAATAATAGTATTATCATTATTATTATTATTACTATTAGTATTATTCATTTATTATTTATGATAATAATACCCATGTTGTTCAATAACATCAAATGTGCAGAGTGATATGGAAATCAGATATATGATTTGGGAATTAAAAAAAAAAGATGCAAAGGGGAGATTTTTAAAAAATATTAATATTTTGTTTTGAAATTATATGTACGGTTACCAATAAGTCGTAGATGTTGGGATGTTTCGGAAATTTTAGTAGATTATGTAGATATTGGATAATTTATCTTTGATGGGAAAAATATAAGGTAGGGTAACCAAAACGATACGGAGGGATAAATACATAAATGAAATAAGGAGAAGGAAATAAAAGGAAAAAAAATAGGACCCTTGATTAATGATAATTCAGGTTAACAGCATATGAATAGACCTATGCTCTTCTCTCTCTCTCTCTCTCTCTCTCTCTCTCTCTCTCTCTCTCTCTCTCTCTCTCTCTCTCTCTTTATGTGCATGTATATATATGTATATATATACACATAACACATATATATGCATATGTATATGTATATATGC
>NC_090762.1:51542329-51547329 GCF_036898095.1 Palaemon carinicauda | reverse complement strand
GAATTTATGCATATATATTCATACATGCATAATACATTTATCATTACAGGTATTTTTTGTCAGGAGAGTGAAGCTATTAGCCCATTTCTACTTTGTTTTACCCGAAATGTACTGGTATCAATTTATAGGTGGATAATCAGGTGGGTGGGAGGCCGGGAGCGATCCAAGAGGCTACTATATGCGAGTTAAGTGCTGTACCAGTCCATTACATTCCCGCCCCTCACAGACAAAGATATATATATATATATATATATATATATATATATATATGTATATATATATATATATATATATATATATATATATATATGTGTGTGTGTGTGTATATTGCAAACGAAGAAGGGTAAGGAAAAGAAGATGATGGATTGACAGGCCGAGAAAATTTACGGGTATAGACTGGCTTAGAAAGACCATAAACAGAGAGTGGATGGTCATGTAAGAAGCCTTGTCCCGCAGTGGACTAGCAATGGCTGGTGACGATGTATATGTGGGTATATATATATATATATATATATATATATATATATATATGTGTGTGTGTGTGTGTGTGTGTGTGTGTGTGCTAGTATTAATACAACTTTACTCTAAACAAGATTTGTTCTGCATTCACAAAATGCCAGCATTTCAAGTCATACCAAATACCAACGGTTTTACATCTCACAAGAGAAATGGTTGCGGTCTACAAAGAGATTATTGAAAATGTTCCCAATACTAAGGAACTGAAATAGCTTAAGGCCATTTATCTCAACAGTCAAAAGCCATATCTGAACGTTCAATGGATCAATACCATACCAGGGAAACTCCAATTTTAACTTTGACGAATATGAATCTAAACTATACTCAACGCAGTGAAAAAATGGATGATATGGGAGGACGCCTGATTTTGAATGGAGAGAGAGAGAGAGAGAGAGAGAGAGAGAGAGAGAGAGAGAGAGAGAGAGAGAGAGAGAGAGAGTAAAGGGGAGGGGTTTGAGTGCGGACAGGTGATCTGTGGAGACCTGGTAGTAGTGGGTGAATCCGTTTAAAACTAGGTGCTTGCCCTTATCGTCCATTTCTCACTGCCATGAGTATAGCAAATCTAGGTTATTATATTTGCCTTTTGGTGATCATCTCTAAAAAGAAATGGATAGATGTAGTTTAATGGAAAACCCTCAACATCCAAAAAGTAGGCGATTATGTGGAACAGAAGTGAATGACGCTGTGTGTTCCGAAAGGTCCAATGTGTTATTGGCGAACATCCTATTCATGTTTATGAAACGGCTAGCGATTCAGAAGTCTGAATGAAGCAGTAATCATTGTATTTTCATTTCTGAGATGCCACCCCTTGAAAGCAAAAATTACTTAATGTTGGTAAAATACTATATTGTATATGTATGCAAGCCTTTCTCTTCTTACTATCAATATATTTGTATCTATTCTTAAAACAGGTAATTGAAACAACCCTTAAATTTCTTAGCTGGTGCAGTTTCCATTTGCTAACCCTCTGGAACATCCCCTTTCCTTCTCGAATATGAGCACACATATTTCTCGTTCCCTTCCTGATAATCCTTTGAAGACCGGTTTTAATCAAGGATACATATTACTTCCTGATGAGCGATTTGGCAGGAAATAAATAAGGATCTTATATAAAAAATGAAATATATTCCTGATAATCTGTTCAAGTAATGATAAGCATTTGTGAACATTTGCAGGGAATGTAAATTATGAGAATTTACTATCTAAATATAATGTTAAATAGTAAATGCAAAACTTAATACTAAGAAAAATGTTCCTTTATATAAATAAATTTGTGGTTAAACCACGCTGTACACAACTTTTATTAATACTTAACTTTCTGAACTAATTCTTACCTTGGTTAGCTAGCTAACTGCCTCATTATTCTTTCATTCATCTTTCTTATTAGTTTAAAAAAGATGTTTTCTAAGATAAAAGCAGATTTTAAAGTACGCCTACATTCTATACAGTCAACATATACAACAAGAATCTTGACTGTTGTGACATATCTTCTAAAGAGCCATCCAGATGACAAGTGTTTATTTTTGTTTCCTTTCCCCCCAAAAAAACTTCTTCATCTTCATCTTTATTTGCTTAATCTTGTAGAGTGAGTCAGTTCGTAGATATGTTTATTTTGAAGAAAAGTCTCGAACACCTTTTGACATCGTCTTCATTTTACGAGTTTGCCAGGAGTTTGTTAGACTTGTCGGATGGAGGAAACGCCCGTGTTTGTTTTCTTTTTCATTTCCTCACAAGAACAATATACCTATATTCTTTCATCTTACGCTCGGCGAAAGTTCTTTACGTAAATAGCTTCTTCAGGTCTTTGCGTTATTTATAAATAGTTCCTTACAGGTTCCATATACTGTATATTTTATACCTTATTATTTTTACCGCCGCCAACGAAGTTGGAAGGAGGTTATGTTTCTACCCCTGTTTATGTGTTTGTTTGTTTGTTTGTGTGTGTTTGTTTGTGAACAGCTTCCTGGCCACAAATTTAATCGTAACGTAATGAAACGTGCAGGGATTAACTGTTATGTAAAAAGCTGGAAATGATTAAATTTTGGAAGGTGAAGGTCAAAGGTCAAGGTCACGGTTAAGCAAAATGTTCAATTCCGCATTCAGCCATAAGTTTGGACATCGTTGTCACAGAGACTTCAGACTTAGTTCATGTTTTAGTGTATGAATATCCACGCCAGTTAATACATGTTAAGGTCAAAGGTCAAGGTCGAGGAATAAGCTGCCGAGGCAGAGGTCTGTGCTCTACTGAATGTTCCTCTAGTTATTATTATTCTCACATCCAGCCTTTGTAGTTTAATTTACTCAAAACACTTGACTTCTCATCCAAAATTTCTATATCAAATGAATATTATATATTGAGAGATTTATTACATGGTTTTTCTTCACCAATTTCTTGACGAGAATTTTTTTTTTTAGTCTTTTTTTTTTATATATGGAAAATTTACATTTAAAATAATGCTTTGACACTACTAATAAAGAGTCATTCAATCAGTCAATCAATGAAGTAACTGCAAAAACATTTGTTATGGGTTGTAACGTATATTATTTTATTTTAGTACTGTCCCTCATGTTACTTTTATCAATCATATTAATCTTAAGCATGATATAATCTCCTTTTTAGTCATATCTCTCATACTGCTACTATCAATTATCTTATTCTTAAGCATCATATCACTTTCTCTCAGTACTTTCACTCATGATACTTTTATCATTTATCTTAATCTTAGACATTATCTCATTTTCTTCCATGAATCATCTTAATAATAGCCATTAGAAATGAGGTGAATATAACGTGTTTGAATGCCAAATCACCAAAATTAGGGTTGTGGTGGTCTATGTGTTAACGTCCCTGACTGGTGATCGCCAGACTGGGGTTCGAGTCCCGCTTAAACTCGCTAGTTCCTTTAGAAGCTGCAACTTCACCATCCTTGTGAGCTAAGGATTGGGGCCCAGTTTAGGGAAGCCTATAGGTCTACCTGCGGAATCATCATCATCAGCAGCCATTGCCTGGTCCTCCCTGGTCCCAGCTTGAATGTAGAGGGAGCTTGGTTGCTGATCATATGTATATATGGTCAGTCTCTACGGTATTGTTCTGCTTGCTAAGACAATGTCACTGTCCCTTGCCTCTACCTACTATGCATTTCTTGGCCGTGTCCAATTGATTTTCGCTGATAAAATCCTACCAAAACATCGGATATGGGTCACATGTTGGAAATAGGTATTTGAAGCCACAGCCTAATGGGCAAAAATATGCAATAATGTCTAATGTGAATAATAAAGGCACTTACCAGAGTAAATCTAAGAAATTGAAAGGGTAACTCAGCTAAATTGAGACACACCCAGAGAGAGGCTAGTTGTGACGTGAACTATGACATCAGACGTAATACCCAGTAGAATTTCCATTCACAATAGTAAACACGCCGTTAACAGGCGGAGGACTGCAGACCATTCATACATCAAAGCCAATCTGGAATGGAGTGTATAGTAACTACGTCATACTACAGTAGTATCAATGAGTGGGAGGGCATTCAGTAATGACGTCTACATAGTCTCTCTCTCTGGGTGCGTCTAAATTTAGCAAAATTACCCTTTCAATTTCTTAGATTTACTCTGGTAAGTGCCTTTATTATTCACATTAGATAATGCTGCATATTTTTGCCAATTAGGCTGTGGCTTCAAATACTTATTTCCAAAATGTGACCCATATCCGATGTTTTGGTAGGATTTTATCAGCGAAAATCAATTGGACACGGCCCTGAAATGCATAGTAGGTAGCCTTTAAACCTTTAAATAGAAAAGAGGATATAAACTTTAGACTAAATATCAGTGAGTAAATCGTGAATAGTAAGAAGAAGGAGAACATATTTATAAATATAGTATTGAAGTTGATTTATTATCCTTAATTTAGAATTCTTATTCAACCTTTGATATCTAAATAAAACACAAACCTCCCTCTGTTCTTCAGTACATTTTTGCGGGTTATGGATACCAAATGATTATGATGTTTCTATATCAAGTAGATTAAATATTATGGTTAATATTAAGTGTCTTATTGACCTTTAACTTTGACCTTCCCATTGTCATATGCATGTTAAGAAGTTTCCATCTTCCATAGTTCAAAAGTAGTGATCAAAATTAGGTCCTTAACTGAACTTTGTCGTTAAGGTTTGACTTTTAGCCCAGAGAAAATTAAATTTGCTGCTAAAATTTTATTTTTCTTGATTTTTGAACTTTAAATATGATTCTGTCCTTTACTGCAGTGTACTGCAAAGTATTTTGGTGAAAAATTCCACCTATGCACCAATTTACCAGTGGTTAAGTGTAATTGTTTCAAAGAAGAATCACACACACTTGTATACATATATATATATATATATATATATATATATATATATATATATATATATATATATATATATATATATATGTATGTATATATAAATATATATCTATATATACATATATATATATATATATATATATAT
>NC_090762.1:51532329-51539829 GCF_036898095.1 Palaemon carinicauda | reverse complement strand
ATCGAAAGTTGAGCAAAGCACAATGCAATCTCGGTTCGCTCTTGAGAAATGAGAAAAAAATGGTGATTAGTTTTCTAGTTTGTCTGGCAATTACTGAGCTATGAAGGGGGCACGCGCTGATTACCTTCGGGTCTGGCTGCGAAGGGAGGAGGGAGGCGAGCGTAAAAATAGCCCGACAATCGAAGCTTTTGCCACATTCCTTAGTTTGTCGGTTCCAGATTTAACGGGAAATATACGAGAATTCGTTGCTTGATTTATACGTGCGTCTGCTTATATGTAAATTTATGTATTTTTTTTTTTTTTCTTATTTTTTTTTTAATCGCTTGTATTCGCTGATTTTATACTCCCACACACGTGAGTATCTGTGTAGTTGTCTATCTCCTGTATATATCTACACACACACGCGCACACACACATATATCTCGATGAAGTCACTGGTATCAAGGTGATGGATTGAGTTTAAGGCGATAGCCAAGAAGTGTCTTCGGCTTCTACTCCTGATGCCTGTCGGATAATCTTCCTGGAATTACTATGGACCGGCAGGGGTCACTTGCCTTAGTTAGAAAGGCATTTCGCATCACAAGGAACTGGCTATCATTTGATGATTTTTTCAATGAATCCTGGATGGATTTAGTCAGTCTAGGGAAAGCAAAACTGACAGAATGGAAATATTTAAAATTGGTAATTGGATTATTAGAACCATGATTCAAATTGGGAAGTTGCAGAATGTGGAGAATAAATTTATGAAACATAGTTTGGATATATTGGCCCTAAGTGAAATACGTTGTAAGGGGATTGGTAAGGAAATCTTAGACCAAGATATATACTGTATATATATATGTATATATATATATATACATATGTATATATATGTATATATATATATATATATATATATATATATATATATATATATATATATATATATATATATATATCAGGAAGAACAGATGGAGTTGGAAGAAAAGGTGTAGGAATGATGATGACACCAAGAGCTGAAAAAGGCATTAACGGAATGGAGAGCTGTAAATAGTAAATTGTTACTTGCAAAGTTTAAATAAAACAAGGCAATATGAGTATTATAGTTTACTACGCACCAACAAATGATTCCCCTGAAGAAAGGAAAGATGAATACTATGTGAAACTATTGAGTGTAATAGATGAGATCCCAGAGAGAGATATGAAAATTGTGATTGAATACTTCAGTGCTAAAGTTGGAAGGAATAATCAATGTTTAGAGAATCTGATGGACGTTGGGAGTCTTTCCGAAGTTGTAAATAAAAATGGAACACATTTTATAAGATTTGGTTCAATAAACAACCTTGTTATTGGAGGTGCTCTCTTCCAGCACAAGGACATTCACAACTATACATGGACTTCACCATGTGGTAATTACAAAAATAAGATAGATCACATAGCCATTGATAATGAGAAAATGATAACTCTGAGAAATTACAGATGCTATAGAGGTGCAGATATAGGTAGTGATCACCAGCTCCTCATTGCCACTGTGAAATTAAGAACTGAAAGCCCCCACCAGAAATGTAGATAGAATAGCTAAGTTTGATATAACTAAGCTTATAGAAGATGAACCCAGAGAAACAATTGCAATTGAATGTAGGAATCGATTTGCAGTCTTGGAAACTTTAAGAGACGAAGAACAGAAAATTAATGAAGAATGGTGTGATATTAAAAGCATATATCAGTTAGTTGGTAGTGAAGTTTTGGGAGATGCAGTTATAAGGAGGAAAACATGGATATCAAATGATATTTGAGATACTATAAAAAGGAGACAAAGACAGGAATTGATTTGTGAAAATTTTCGAGTAAGTAATGAAAAGTACAACGTTGAGCAAACTAAATATTTCAGTATTGATAGTGACGTTAAAAAAAGTCAGGAATGACTGGAGAGAATATTATTATTATTATTATTATTATTATTATTATTATTATTATTATTATTATTACTTGCTAAGCTACAATTCTAGTCATAAAAGCAGGATGCTATAAGACCAAGGGGCTTCAACAGGGAAAATAGCCCAGTAAGAAAAGGAAATAAGGAAAATTAAATATTCTAAGAACAGTAACAGTATTAAAATAAATATTTCATGTATAAACTATAAAAAATTGAATAAGATGGAGAGAAATAAGATAGAATAGCGGGCCCTAGTGTATCCTCAAGCAATAGAACTCTAACCCAAGACAGTGGAAAACCATAGCACAGAGGCCATGGCACTACCCAAGACTAGAGAACAGTGGTTGGATTTCGGAGTGTCCTCCTAGAAGAGCTGCTTACCATAGCTAAAGAGTCTCTTCTACTCTTACCAAGAGGAAAGTGGCCACTGATTGATTACAGTGCAGTAGTTAACCCCTAGGGTGAAGAAGAATTGTTTGGTAATCTCAGTGTTGTCTGGTGTACGGGGACAGAGGAGAATGTGTAAAGAATAGGGCAGACTGTTCAGTGTATGTGTAGGCGTGGGAAAAAATGAGCCGTAACCAGAGAGGATCCAGTGTAGTACTGTCTGGCCAGTCTAAGGACCCCATAACTCTAGCGTTTTTATCTCAACGGGTGGCTGACATGAAAGCAGATGAGGCTGACAAAGTTATGAATTCAGGGAGGGGCTATGGCGTAAGAATTGCTAATCAAATTATTAATGAAATGTCCACTGGGTCAATGAAGAAGAAGCATATACCCATAAAAAAGAGAAAGAGATCTGTTATGATAACAGAAAGATGAAGAAAGGCAACGATGGATGGAACACTTTAGTGAGGTCCTGAATAGGAGATATGAAACGAATAATCTGATTGATGTACCCAAAGCTGAGGAAGACCTTGATGTGCCCATGAATGAATTCAGTGTGTTTGAAGTCGAAGCTATTATTAAACATCTCAGGAGATGGAAAGGCCCTGGATATGATGGAATAACTACTGAGATGATATTGGCTGAAAATGTAGAATGTGGCGTGAAGAGGCAAAATCTGATTAATTAGAGCTAGGAGTGTTGGTGAAAAAGGCAAAAAAAGGAGATCTGACTGACTGCAATAATTACAAAGGCATCACACTAACGTTGGTTATCATGAAAATATATATGCTCATTCTATAGAGACTAAAGAGAACTACTGACGAAAAGCTGAGAGATGAACAAGCAGGATTTAGAAAAGGTAGAAGTAGTACTGACCAAATTTTCATTTCAAGACATTTGGTACAGCAATGTGTATAATATAGAAATCCACTTTTAATGCTATTTCAAGACAATGAAAAAACCTTTGATAATGTGTACCGGCCAATTTTGTGGAGAATCCTGCGTTATTATGGAGTTCCTCTTAATTTTGTTAATTTGATTAAGTCTGTTTATGAGCATAGCAAGTGCAACGTTTATGTTAGTGGAGTCCTATCAAATGAGTTTCCAGTGAACAGTTTTTTATTCTCTTCATGGATTTTGTAATGCATAGAACAGTTAGGGCTGGTGGAGAAGGATTGGACTGGATTGGTAATAGGAAATTAGCAGACCTAGAGTATGCGGATGACGCTGTCCTTGTTAGCAGAACACCACAGGACTTGCAAAGCTTACGTTCCAGAATGCATGAGATATCACATGAGGTTTGGCTCAAGATCGATAAATAGAAGACAGATGATGAGAACGGAATTTGCAATGGAAGATGAAATATCATTGGTAGGAGAAAGGATTAATGAGGTAGAATCATTCAAATTTTTAGGAACTATGTTCTCTAATACAGGATCTTTACAATTTAAGTTTAATGAAAAATTGAAAGAGCAAATCAGACAATGGCTAGGTTAAGAAAAATTTGAATTCAAATCGCCTGAAATTACATATAAGAATCAGGCTATATATCAGTTTAGTGAGATCGGTGTTACTTTATGGACATGAGTCATAGTATGACAATGAAAAAATATCTAACAGATTTTGTAGATTTGAGAACAAAGCCCTCAGAAGAATATTGGGAGTTAAAAGACAGGGTAGGGTTAGTAAAGAAACTATAAGAGAGATCACTCGAGTGCCATGTGTGGATGAGATCTTGATGAGTGGTATATGGAAATGGGTTGGGCATGCTCTTCGCACTTCCCACGAGAGATTAGTTCACCAAACTTGCAACTGGCCACTCAAATGCACTAGGAGAGTCGGAAGACCCAGGCCTATATGCCTGAGGACTAGGAAGCGTAAAGTGGGAGATAATGGATGGGGAAGTATTGAATTAAACGCTCAAGATAAAGATGATTGGCGAAATCTAACCGAGGCCTTTTGTGTCGATAGGCGTAGGAGATGATGTATATATATATATATATATATATATATATATATATATATATATATATATATATATATATATATATGCATATATATACATATATATATAAATATGTATATATATATATATATATATATATACATATATATATATATATATATATATATATATATATGTATATATAACTCTAATGATGTGAAAAGGAGGATATGAACAGTTCCGTTCAAAATTTTCCTTTTCACTTTCTAGACTTGAATGAATATTTTCTCTCTCTCTCTCTCTCTCTCTCTCTCTCTCTCTCTCTCTCTCTCTCTCTCTCTCTCTCTCTCTCTCTCTCTCTCTATAATATATATATATATATATATATATATATATATATATATATAATATGTATATATATACATACACATACACGTATCTGTATTTATGCATGCGTATGTGCATGTATATTCATAAAGTATTCCAGATGCTATTTATATTTCAGTTTCCTCGCAATTAATTACGCTTCACCCTCCCAGACCTCCTACATCATTCCTTCTATACATTTGTTGAGCAGCAATGGAAACATAACACTCCCTTGTCTCAGCTGAGCATCCCCTGACGCAAGGTTGGTATCATGATTATGATATACATTCAAATGAGAATCCATTATTTACTTTATAGATTCAAATAAGAAATGTTTAGACAAATTAAAAAATCCAGTTATGATTGGTCCATTACTTTTACCACGTAGAGATGGCTTTAGTTCCGTGGCGTGAGTGAGTGGAGACTTTTGAATTCACTGTGCAGTATTATTATTATTATTATTATTATTATTATTATTATTATTAACTAGACTACAATCCTATCTGGAAACGGATGCTGCCGCAAGCCCCAGGGCTCTAAAACGGAAATAAATAAGGATATGAATGAACCACTGTATTTGAAAAATAACGAATAATAATTATAAAATTTGAGATCGGTAACTATGTTAAGATATATTTGCTTTATATAAGCAATAAAAAGAAAATCATGTCGACTTGTTCAACATAAATCATTCACTTAATTTTTGAACTTGTGAAGTTTCACCGATTCAACTGCCTGATTAGGAAAATCATTCCACAATTTTACCACAGCTGGAATAAAACTTCTAGAATATTGTGTAGTATTAAACCTTAGGATAAAAAAGGCAAGACTGTTGTATGTCATTTCTTAAACAATCTTTTCTAGTTCGAAATACTTCTAATTTACCTAGAGGTTAAAGGAAATAATATGTTTTTTAATTATAAAGACATTTTTATAATTCAATAACTGTGCGGGTCTTACTTTCCTATCACTGAAGACTGCATCTCCATTGGCTTTTGACAGCCTGGAAAACTTTTTGATTGCAAAATAGTTCTAGTTTTTTTTTTTCACTTTTTAAAGATCTATTCAAACTCCTATTCCATGACTCTGTTATCTGTATTGTTCTTCTCTTTATCAATGTTTTTCCCTCAACCAATTATTCAAGAGTCATCCGATGATTCTTTTCTTTTCCCACTTTGCAATTCTTCCTCATTTCAACCTGGTCTCAGAAAGTCTATTTAAGCGAAGAACAGTCAATTTCTTTGCTTCGTATATCAAGTTTTTTTTCTTCATATTTCAATGTCTGTATCTCTTTAGCAGCCGTTCAATGAAAATATGTTTCAGTCTCTTGTGTTCAAAACTTACATTGAGACTTCATGCTTTATGTTTGATTGATTGATTTAGCGCAAAGTTATGGTGGCTTATGGAAACGTCCGTGCCTGGCGATCTGCTGGAGTGGGATTCGAGTCCCGCTAAGGATGCTTGGGTTTGGAGAGCCTTTAAATCTCGCTGCTTAGTCTTCAGTAGTCATTGTCTGTCCTTCCCTGGTCCAGCTTGGGTACAGAGGAGGCTTGGGCGCTGATGATATGTATATGTTCAGTCTCTAAAGCATTGCCCAGCTAGGTGGGACAATTTCAATGTCCCTTGCCTTTGCCATTCATGAGCGGCCTTCAAACTATTAAAGTATCTGGCGTCGTAATTGCATTGGTGATTGACACCGGACTAGTATTGGAGAGAGCCCACATATCCGATTCAGTTTTGAAAGTCAAATCAGTTTTCAAAAACTATTCATTATGTTTATACTTCCTATAATACTTCCTTTCCCAAGTATTTGATGCTGCATATCCTTTATCATTTCCTGTTTTCTATTTGCAACGTTTCCTCACAAGACCTCTGTGTCATGTCTTATCATCTGTTATCAGGCTCTAGAATTCAAACTTTCCATCCCATAGCAATAAGGAACAAAATCGATGGATTCTTTCACAGTTAAGTTCAACTATTTTCCTCTCGTCCTTTTCCTATTGTCCTCGCCTGAGCTATATACATGGTGTCGTCAATTTCCTCGTCCTTAGTCTAGTATTTCTATGATTGGAATGTAAATAATCGTGTTTCATTATATATATATATATATATATGTATATATATATATATATATATATATATATATATTATATATATATATATATATATATATACAGTACTGTATATGTACACCCCCCACACACACATATATATGTATATATTATATATATATATAGTATATATATATATATATATATATATATGTATATATATATATATATATATATATATATATATATATATATATATATATACAGTACTGTATATGTACACCCCCCCCACACACATATATATGTATATATATATATATATATATATATATATATATGTATATATATATATATATATATATATATATATATATGTATATGTACAAACTATATATGTAAGTATATATGTGTAAACGTACTGTATAGCCTATGTATGTAAGTATATATGTGTATACGTACTGTATAAGTATGTATATGTTTACACACAGACAGACACAAACAACACGAAACGTAAACAGGGCTCGTCCGACCTTACATAGAGGTTCAGTGTCCTTGATTTATGTCAGCCTCGGGGGGTTTCTTGGTCGAAGCGGACGACCATTGTTCTCAAGGAAGGCAGGGAATTTCGCTGTGTTGCTCATACTAATATAAGGGACTGGTGGAAGGGTCTATTTCTCGCATACCTCTGTCGTTGTCTTACAAATCAGCTGAGCAAACACGCCAATGAGGATCTGTGACTATTTTAAAGGGATATTTTCTTCAGATGGTGTGCAACGAAAGTGCGGCTTAGTTATTCTGATGAACATTAGGAATTATAATTCTAAGTATATATTTCT
>NC_090762.1:51517329-51529829 GCF_036898095.1 Palaemon carinicauda | reverse complement strand
ATAACAATTATGTAGCTAATAAGTAATAAAATAGCCAATAAGTAATTATTATGTAGCCAATAAGTAACTATTATGTAGCCAATAAGTAACTATTATGTAGCCAATAAGTAACTATAAATAGCCAATAAGTAACTATCATGTAGCCAATAAGTAACTATAAATAGCCAATAAGTAACTATTATGTAGCCAATAAGTAACTATAAATAGCCAATAAGTAACTATTGTGTAGCCAATAAGTAACTATAAATAGCCAATAAGTAACTGTTATGTAGCTATGAATAAAACTCCTAGAATAAATCATCTTCTAAATAATAGGTGCTTATAGCTAGAATAATGAATAATTAGCAATAACAGAGTAGCATATGGAAAATAATGGAATATGAATTAAATGAAAAATATTGAAGAAAAGAAAGAACCATACAACCAACCGATAAAGATAAATCTATAGACATAAATATGGGTTTATAGTAATAGATGACATGAATAGATAAAAATAAAAAGAAATAATGGTAATTGGTGTTAAAAACTAATTATGGAGCCAGGTAGATAAACTCTAGAGAAGTAGCATTAGGCAATAGGCCTACTTACAGATGCAGTAGGCCTACTTAGAAAAATGCAGCCTACATATAATGGCAATTAGTGCTTTAAAGACTCATTATGAAACCTGGAAGATCAACCCAAGACAAGTAGCTGTAGGCCTCCTTGCAGATGCAGTAGGCTTACTTAGAAAAATGTAGCCTACAAATAATGACAGTGGGTGCTTTAAAGGCATTATGAAGCCAGGAAGATTAAACCAAGGCAAATATCAGCAGACAGCAGGCCTACTTACAGATGCAGTAGGCCTACTTAGAGAAATACAGCCTACAAATAATGATAATTGTGCTTTAAAGACTCATTATGATGTCAGGGAGATTAACCCAAGACAAGTAGCAGTAGGCCTACTTACAGATGCAGTAGGCCTACTTAGAGAAATGCATCCTACAAATAATGACAATTAATGCTTTTAAGACTCATTATGAAGCCAGGAAGATCAACATAAGACAAGTAGCAGCAGACAGTAGGCCTACTAACAGAAATGCAGCCTACTAGGGAATTAAAAGATGATGTATGTATCGTAAAAGTAATTTTTGAAAGTTACTCGAAGGAGATATCCTGCGGGAAAGGATATATCATAATTAGCAGCGTTAACGGAGCCGTTATGTCTCTTCGTTATTTTACCGTTCGTTGTGTTGGCCTTTCTCTGGTCCCGGTGGTGAAAATATATAGACGGGCTCTAATTCAAGTAATGGCTTGGAAACTTGCGTAACTTTGTTGGAAAAGCTGGTAATAAAAAATTATATGTATATATATATATATGTGTGTGTATATATATATATAAATATATATATATATATATATATATATATATATATATATATATATATATATAGCTCGTAATAAAAGAAATATATATATATATATAGATATATATATATATAGATATATATATATATATATATATATATATATATATATATATATATATATATATAAGCTCGCAATAAAAGAAATATATATATATATATATATATATATATATATATATATATATATATATATATAAGCTGGTAATAAAAGAAATATATATATATATATATATATATATATATATATATATATATATATATATATATATGTTTCAAATTAATATTGAAACCCCGATGAATATTAGAATAACTACTAAAAAGAGTTATCACACACTGATAGAATTTCATTTCTTTTACAGAAATACCTAATCTACAGCCTATTTACTTGCCTTGACTGTTTTTAAGGATTATTTTATTTACTTGTATTCTTATAGTCTTTCTGTCGGTGGTCTAAAGCTTTTGCTTTTCCGGTTAGGGTTGCACCTTGGCTCGTAATAAAAAGGATATTATCTGACCTTGAACAAAAGAAAATGTCAAAAGTTGAAGTGTTTAAACTCGTAGCAATAGACACAATTTTTTACTAAATCATGAATTCATAATTATTCACTTATTCTAACTCATATTTTCGTATTCTGGGTCATCATTTGCACTACTAAAGCTGACAATTCTTTGGCGTAATGCCAAAATATGACCTCAGGGCAGAATTTTATTGGTAAACTGAATGCATAAAAATGGCGCTAAATAATCAAATTTACAGTGAAGAATAATTAAAAAAAACATAAATCCAGTATTAAGAGGTCAGTAATGGTGAAAGTTCTAAATATAGAAATTGCAATTGGATATCAGGATATTAAAGAATCCATAAAAATAAGTCAATCATAGAATCAGACTCATAATTTTAAGATTACATGAAATATTAAGTATGGAATATTGTTTACCGTGAAACACAAATCCATGTTCATCTCGAAAACACACCTTATCAGTAAAATGCAAGTATGTTATCAAAAACCTTTCCCTATTTTGCCACGAATCAAGTCAATTCCAATACCGGTTCCTTTTAGCATAAATGAAATAATCCCTCGCGCAACCCTTTTGCAAAAAGAGGTTCTTAACCCAGACCATCAGGAATAAAAAAAGGATGTACCCAGAAACCTTATTCGTTGGCAGAATGAATCAATTCAGGATATATCTCCTCTTCCCAGAAGTCATTTTCTGGATTTTACCTCCATCCAAAGAATGGAGGATATGACACTGAATTTCGAGACGGACGCAGACTTCAATTCCATGTCCATGTCCGATGGGAACTTTCTCCCAGAGGGAATTCTGATTGAATCTGATTTATTTCATCACTCGTTTTGACTGACCTTATCATTCACTCTTTTATCGTCTTCACCTTTAAAAGTGCCTTTTATATCTACGTATATCTCTAGCTTCATTGGACAGGATTTTTATCTGATGTTTTGCATCGAGACGTCTACGTATGCATGTGCTCTTATAGCATCTTAATAAACACGAAATTGAAAGATGGTAAAACCCTTTTTGAAAACGGTTTTCATATTATAGACTGGATAAAAAATTGCTGGAATAAACTGGCATAGAAAGACCATAAACAAACGCGAATGGAAAGACATGTCTTGGGCCTTTTTCCTGCAGTTGATTAGTAATAACTGACGGTGATGATGATATACAAATATCATATCATATTCTTGTAAAATTTATATGAAATCCCAAGCAGACTGGAATGGGATTTTACATGATCTTTTGTGCTTGAATTGGTCACAATTATATAATAGTGTAGATCCTGTTGTCCCTTTGAATGAGAATCTAGTCAACATAATTGATAGGCGTATCCCTTCTCGTGTGCTAAGGTACCGAGTGAAGGACAAACCGTGGTTCAATGATGATTGCAGACGTGCTTATTTGGAGAAACAGGAGGCCTATCATCTTTGGAAGGGGAACAGATCAGATTTGACCTGGAACAACTATACTCAGCTTCGAGCTTTTGCTCAGAGAGTTTATGCCTCAACTGAAAAGGAGTACAATTTAACCATAAAAGAAACACTTTCTGGTACAACTCAGGAACATAAATGGTGGTCTACCCTTAAATCTGCACTCTTTGGTGTAGATGCAACAGTTCCTCCTTTACTTAAACCAGATGGCTCAGTCACTCACTGTCCAAAGGAAAAGGCAACCCTTTTGGCTGATGTTTTTGACAGTAAACAGAGTAATGAAAAACTTGAACTTCCTCTTTCCTGTTTTCCTGAGGCTAAACTAACTAGTTTAGCTTTTCGATCTCGTGAGATTAAAGCTCTGTTGATGGACCTTGATGCTTATGGAGGTGTAGACCCAAATGGTATTTTTCCTTTGTTTTTTATAAAGACAGCAGATTTCTTAGCTCCAAAGTTATCTGTTATTTTGCGCAAGTTAGCAAGAAGAGGAGCTTTTAGCACTAGTTGGAGAATTGGTAATGTTACTCCTCTATGTAAATGTGTTTGTGGTAGCTCAAGTCCCACTGATTACCGCCCAATTTCCATAACTCCCATATTATCTAAAGTTTTTGAACGTCTTCTGGCAAAACGTCTTAATAGGTTTGCTGAAGGTAATCATCTACTCCCTAGTTTGCAATTTGGTTTTCGTAAAGGCCTTGGAGCATGTGATGCCCTTCTTACAATCTCCAATGCTGTACAGAAATCCCTTGATTGTGGTCGGGAAGTTCGTATGATTGGCCTTGATTTTAGTGCTGCCTTTGACCGTGTTAATCATGAGGCCCTTGTTTTCAAACTGAAACAGTTGGGAGTGGGTGGGTTGTTTCTTAGCATTATTATTAATTTTTTAAGTAATAGATCTCAAAGAGTTGTTGTTGATGGGCACCATAGTGATTATAGGAACGTGATATCCGGTGTTCCACAGGGTAGTGTTCTTGGCCCATTACTTTTCATACTATATACACATGACATGTGGTTTGGCCTAGAAAACAAACTTGTTGCATATGCTGATGATGCTACTCTCTTTGCATCAATTCCATCCCCTGAATGTAGATCTGGGGTTGGTGAATCCCTTAATAGAGATTTAGCTAGAATTAGTGCATGGTGCAAATTATGGGGTATGAAGTTGAATCCTAACAAAACTCAAAGTATGATTGTAAGTAGATCAAGGACGGTGGCTCCTCAACATCCGGATCTCAGTATTGATAATGTTTCTTTAAATATGTATGACTCTTTCAAAATTTTAGGTGTGATTCTCGACAGTAAATTTACTTTTGAGAAACATATAAGGTCTCTGTCTTCTTCAATTGCACAAAAAATAGGCTTATTGAGAAAGTCTTTCAAGATTTTCGGTGATCAATCTATTCTGAAGAAGTGTTTTAATTCTTTCATTCTACCTTGTTTTGAGTATTGTTCTCCTGTTTGGTCTTCAGCTGCTGATTCTCATCTTAATTTGTTGGACAGAAACTTACGGTCTATTAAATTTCTTATTCCTGATCTAGATATTAATCTCTGGCACCGTCGTTTAATTAGTTCATTATGCATGTTGCATAAGATTTTTCATAACTCTGACCATCCTTTACATTCAGATCTCCCTGGACAATTCTATCCTGTTCGTAATACTAGGCAGGCAGTTAATTCTAATAGCCAGGCCTTCTCCATCACGAGGCTCAATACTACGCAGTACTCCAGAAGTTTTATTCCAGCTGTTACCAAGTTGTGGAATGATCTTCCTAATCGGGTGGTTGAATCAGTAGAACTTCAAAAGTTCAAAGTTGGAGCAAATGCTTTTTTGTTGACCAGGCGGACATGAGTCTTTTTATAGTTTATTTATGACATATTTGTTTTTGATGCTGTTAATAGTTTATATATGACATGTCTGTTTTGACGTTGTTACTGTTTTTAGAATGCTTTATTGTTAATTTGTTCTCTTCATTTATTTATTTCCTTATTTCCTTTCCTCACTGGGCTATTTTTCCCTGTTGGAGCCCCTGGGCTTATAGCATCTTGCTTTTCCAACTAGGGTTGTAGCTTGGATAGTAATAATAATAATAATAATAATATAAATTTATGCCTCCCATTGGGCTTAAACCATAGCCTCTTCCAATGAAAGGCAAAGTAGCCATCAATCGTTATTTTTGCATGTGCTCTTATAGAGTCTTACAAAACACGAAATTGATAAATGGAAAAACCCTTTTAGAAAACGTTTTTCATTTTATATACTGGATAAGAATGAATGAAGATTTATTCACTAAAGTTTAAGCGTATAATTCATAACAGCGTCTTCATCCTGCAAGGTTACAAAATGGCATAGATTGATAGAAAGTCCTTTTATGAATTACTAACATAGTCCAATTCAACTTCAATTTGATTAACATATTCTTTAATACTTCTTTGATGTTGCAAAATATCCTCTTCCATATAGAAAAAATGTTAGCTAAAGTTAACTTTTTTATTATATTTTCTTAATGTTATAGGTAGACAGTATTGATTAAATATATTCCTTGCCTCACTGGGCTATTTTCCCTGTTGGAGCCCTTGGGCTTATAGCATCGTGCTTTTCAAACTAGGGTTGTAGCTTAGCAAGTAATAATAATAAAAATAATAATAATAATAATAATAATAATAATAATAATAATGATGATAATTTAGAAAACAAAATCCTCAATTGATTTGATATCGTCGGAACATTTATTATGTCTTTTTTTTCCCTTGCCAGAGACAGAGCTTTTGTCTCCTTATATTACTCAATGTCTCTTTTTTCCTGCCTTGTTTACAGCTTTCATGTCTCTTTTAATTGTTCACTATGTCACTGTTTTTCCTTGCCATGGACAAAGCTTTGTTTCTCCTTATATAAGTAAAGGTAATAAGTTTTTCGTATCAGGATTTTGACTAATTTTCAGAGCAAATATAGTTTTCAGTCATCAAAAGAGGGAAAAAAATAGATGAAATTTTACAACACATATCAGAGAAATCGAAACATTTCCAAAATTTTCTGATCCCCTTTTTTCTCTCTCTCTTCCACAAGTAAAACAATACGGGCATTTCTTTCTTTCACTTCAGTTTTCGTGAGACAAAGTTCCTGCTCAACAAAATATCCATTTTTATTTGTGAGAGAGTTTGAGGTGTCACTTAGATAAAAAAAGAGAAAGAAGTTTCTGGGAAAAGAATTCTTGGGAGTCCAGTTGGCAAGAACTCTAAATCATGTATTATGACGGAAGCCAAACACAAAGAGCTCGGGATAGATACAACAAGGTAATGTTACTTGCTCAGCCGTAAACTGTCGACTAAATAAAATATGAACGTCAGGACTCAATTGAAATGAATGGTCTCTCTCTCTCTCTCTCTCTCTCTCTCTCTCTCTCTCTCTCTCTCTCATCCATAAACAATCGACTGGCTGAAGAGCAACACAAGGACTTATTGGTATGTAAGACGTTTTCTGTTGTGAATGTTAAGGTCCATTTGAAACGCAAATATCGTTTATCCTCTCTCTCTCTCTCTCTCTCTCTCTCTCTCTCTCTCTCTCTCTCTCTCTCTCTCTCTCTCTCTCTGGTAGAACATAGCTCTTCGAGTGTGTTCCTGTTGATGTAGGTAAAGATAACATATATATATTTTTTTCAAGATAGTTGTTGACAGTTTGGAATAGTCTAAAGAGGCATGCAAATAGGTCGTTGTCTTGAAAAGGAAGAAACATTCCACTGGGTACAATTAGTTACCAATTAGATTATAAAACATTTATATTGTGAGGCATGTATAGTAAGCTCACCCTGGAGAATTAAGGTAATTATAACCCAGAAAAGAATTAGCTGGTGATGATTGGAGTAGTAAGGAAAGAGTGACAATGTTTTACTGGGTAGGGAAACAAAGGCCCGGTATTCATATTGTACTAGTGTTACAAACTTCCACTGTAATGAGGATGTAATGGAACATTTTGTTTTATTCCCCTTTAAACATCTCTCAATTCGTTGTTCAGAGGAAGTTGTGTGTGATTAAATGTAGCTGGAGGCACTGTGCCGGGTGTCTCTTATCCTTATAAGGAGGCTGAATCAATTACAACGACTGAGGTACTGTTCCTATTGCAAAGGGCGGTATGATAATTCTAAATAGGTCTAAGGTTTAAAGGCCACTCATGAATGGCAGAGGGAGGGGACAGTGACATTGTTCTATCTAGTAGGACAATGTTCTAGAGACTGTTCATATATATATATATATATATATATATATATATATATATATATATATATATATATATGTATATATATATAGAGATAGGCCTATTTGTTTATTTATATATATACAGTATATATATATATATACATATATATATATATATATGTATATATATATATATATATATATATATATATATATATATATGTATATATATGTATATATATAGATATTTGTTTATTTATAAATATACAGTATATATATGATCAGCACCCATGCTCCCTCTCCACCCAAGCTAGGATCAAGGAAGGCTAGGCAATGACTGCTGATGACTCAGCAGATAGACCTATCGGCTCCCCCTAAACACCCCACCATTAGCCCACAAGGATGGTGAGGTTGCAACGTCCAAAGGAACTAACGAGTTTGAGCAGGACTCGAACCCCAGTTTGGCGATCACCAGTCAGATACGTTACCACGTAGGCCAACATCAATTTGAGGAATCCTCTTTCTAATGTGTAGAAGTTGATCACAAGTGAAAATGTGATTTAATGAAGTGAGAGAAATTACTATAGTGGAAAATTCAGTAAAATATTAGTTTATTTGAGTCCATTTGGCTCTTTTAAAATCTTTGAGAGTAAAAGTTTTAGCCATTTTACAATCACGTGGATATTGAAGTTATTGCTAAAGAAGTTCTATACTTGATTGGACTTAAGTGGTCTGGAACCGCCAGTGTCTTGTACACGTTCAAAGGTGAAAATTATAAAAATTCCTATAATCCAATTGAAAGGGAATCGTTGGTAATACTATATTTATGAAATCACAAAATATTTATATATAGTTGGGCACAGGAGTCCCTGGGACACCTTGTTCCGAAGCATTGCACCCTGCCACACCCTTACTTCGCGCCAAGTAACCAAACAGATAGTGTAGGGCGAGATGGCAAAGGTGGTGGGAGGGACTAAACGCAGGAACTCGCCGCGCAGTAAGGCTGTGGCTGGGTGTACTTCTTCAGAGCGAGGTGTACCAGGAATTCGTGTGTCCAACTGTACATGTAATTTATGTTCAACTGTTCATATAATTTATCGTTTATACGCTCTAAAATTTAGTTCTGATAATAATGCATTGCTAATCATACCCAACAGAATAAGATATCTATTTTATTAATTGATCATTGTCCAACTATATTACATCAAGCCTTGTTATCACTAGTCATTTATTCATTGTATTTTCTCTCTGCAGAATATTAATTCCTTTTCTTACATCCCCAATATTCATTTCCACGAGCATTCTACGCCTTTCATTAACCCAGTCATTTCATATCTCAGCAATGTCTTATCTCTCCTTAGTAAATAAATCTAGTCACTCGATCCAAGGCAGCATCTCCCATCTTGGCTTATCTAATCTAAGAACCATCTGTTTGTTAACGTTTATTATCATTTACTCCTATAAATCAAGTTTTCTTTCTTCTATCTGGTTTTGTTGCTTTTCCCCCCTCTTACTTTATTCTTGCTTTTACTATGCATGATAATCACTGTGTTACTCATCTAAAATGATGGGAAAATTACCTTAGATAAACGTTATGTAAATTTATATGTATATGTATATATATATATATATATATATATATATATATATATATATATATATATATATATATATATATATATATATATTCATGCATATACATATATGTGTATATATATTTATATATATATATATATATATATATATATATATATATATATTCATGCATATACATATATGTATATATATATATATATATATATATATATATATATATATATATTTACATAAATCATACATGCGATACATATACTGCATGTATGTATGCATATATATGTGTTTGTGTCTATATACAGACACACGTACATATCTGCAGGCTACACAATGACACACATACACGCGCACTCAGACACACACACACACACACATATATATATATATATATATATGTGTGTGTGTGCGTGTGTGTGTGTGTGTGTGTGTGTACTGTTTGGTTATTTTCACTTGGTTCTTAAAACAAATATTTCGTCAAGATATATTTAATCGATTCTGGCCAAAGAAAAGAGAAGCTTCAACACAGTCCATATTGATGACTACCCTTAAAAATCAAATTAGTTGAACACGTGTAAATATAATCTTATTTTTGTTTATTTAAGATCACTAGTATACCACGGCCCTTCTCTTATATCATAGTTGTACAATTGTTGAAAAATAAATTCTATGTACATAGGAAACTTCCTTTAGCACTAATTATCTGACAAAAGATTTTACGTAATGTTACAGCAGTATTATAAGTTTTAGAATGTATTTGTAGTTTATAACAATTGAGGGTGGGCTGTGACACCCTAGCAGTACCAGCCAAACTCGGCTGAATCCCTCGTCAGGCTGGGAGGAGAGGAGAAAAGAAAAGTTCCCCTTTTGTTCTTTTTTATGTCGGCTACTCCCCCAAAATTAAGTTCCGCCTTAGATGACTCATACCAGTTTGCAATTATGTTCTTAAACTCATAATATAGAAGGACTATCGATGTTTTTACGTACTCAAGTTAGCCTTTTTATGGACGAATATATCATTAAATCATTATAATGAACTAAGGAAGAATTATTAAGATATTGTCTTGTTTTCCGGTTGCAAGTCTGCAAAGTAACTTTTCCTTTTAGACCTAATATAGTAAGCCATGACATCCAAGAAGTTAGGGTAACAGCATATATTACCCATTTTCCACACTTTATGGGATAAAGTATAAGGCGAGCAAGTTTTGTAATACAGAAATGGCTTTTACGGGGAAAAACGTAATAACAAAGGATGTTTTTTTTTTTCCTGTTCCTAGATTGTTTTCCTGGTTGCCTGTGAGCTGCCTTCATTTTCACGGAACTCAATGAAAATAGTCTATATATGATATGATATTAATTAATATGGGGAATGAAAGCTTCGCTTTGTTCAAAGTTTGTTTTGGAAAATGTTAATAATGGATCGAACAAAACGTATTTTATATTTTATCCTAAACAAGATAACGGTTTTGTAAAATAACTTAAGACATTGTTATTATTATTATTATTATTATTATTATTATTATTATTATTATTATTATTATTATTATTATTATTATTATTAGCTAAGCTACAACTCTAGTTAGAAAAAAAAGATGCTATAAGCCCAAGGTCTCCAAGATAAAAATAGCCCAGTTAGGAAAGGAAGTAAGGAAATAGACTACAAGAGAAGTAATAAACAATTAAAATGAAACATTTCAAGGACAGTAACAACATTAGAATAGATATTTCATACATAAACCATATTCTTATGCAATCGTGTTCAGCATAAAAAGCATTTGCTGCAATTTTGAACCAATTCAACTACCTGATTAGGAAGACAATTCCACAATCCTAATAACTAGGATTTATATATTTCATCATCATCATCATCATCTTCATCATCATGACATCATCATCATATGATCCTACGCCTATTGACGCAAAGGACCTCAGTTAGATTTCACCAGTCGTCTCTATCTTGAGCTTTTAATACTTCTCCATTCGTCATCTCCTACTTCACGCTTCATAGTCCTCAGTCATGTAGGTCTGGGTGTTAGAAGACCCAGACCTACATGGCTGAGGCCAGGGTTGCCAGTTTTTCTAAATGAGAAAAGGCCTACAACTAATCAACAGAAACCTTAAAAGGTCAACCCATTAGTAGAAAAAGGCCAAATATATAGTATTTAAGGCCCGCCTTTTTCATGATATTACTAATGGCCAACCAATTTTTTTTTAAAAGGCCAAATTTGAGGTTCTTTGGCCTGAAAAAAAGGCCAACCTGGCAACCCTGCTTCTAACTCTGATTTGTTTACCCTTAGACCGGGAGCACACTAGCGACTCTGTGGCGCCACAAAGCCACGCCATGCCTGTGGCGGGGATGAGCGACGGAGAGCCACAGTCGCTTGCCACAGTCGCTAGTTTGCGCGGCAAAACTTGAAAACAATGGAAACCTATGGGAGACCACATCCCCGCCACACGTGGGATGTGGTCTCCCATAGGTTTCTATTGTTTTCAAGTTTTGCCGTGCAAACTAGCGACTGTGGTAAGCGACTGTGGATCTCTGTCGCTCATCCCCACCACAGGCGTGGCGTGGCTTTGTGGCGCCACAGAGTCGATAGTGTGCTCCCGGACTTGCTCTGGAAGCAGAGAAACTGCTTCTCCATCTTTCTAATGGAAGGTTTATGAAAAGACTCAATTTGCCTGTGAATGAAGACACTCAATGGAAAATTTAGCCTTAAATTCGTTGACCTCGATTGAATCGGCTAATCGTAGGAACTTGTTATCAATCATCCTTCGGCTTTTAGTTGATAAGACTTTCCCAATTCTCAGGGATGATTGATAAGTTAGGGGAATAGAGTCGTTTTCAAAAAGTGTATTTGCGTGTAGATAGTAATAATGATAATAATAATGATAATGATAATAATAATAATGATAATAATAATAATGATAATTTTTATTATTATATTAATAATAATAATAATAATAATAGTAATAATAATAGTAATAATAAAAATAATAGTAACAACAACAACAACAACAACAACAGTAATAATAATAATAATAATAATAATAATAATAATAATAATAATAAATTCTTATTCGGATAGATTTCATATTTCTCCGATTTTCGCTCTTAATTTTTTTCCCAGAAACCAACAAAGGCTAATTGAAAATACAAACACTGAAAGCTAAAGACTATTAAAAACTCATTGTTTAGGAATAGACTTTTTTTCTAGATTCTTTAATTCGTAATCCTTATTGAACAGATAAAAAAAAAGATAAATCGAACTCAATCGTAATAAGTAACTCTTTAATTCTGAGAATCGAAGAAGTTATTAAAATTTAAAATAATGTAAATTCTTTCATGATTATGCTTTACCATTAA
>NC_090762.1:51484829-51512329 GCF_036898095.1 Palaemon carinicauda | reverse complement strand
AACTCTTTAGTTACTCTGCCCACCAGTCAGAAACTCTTTGGTTACTCTGCCCACTAGACAGGAACTCTTTAGTTGCTCTACCCACCAGACAGGAACTCTTTGGTTACCCTGCCCACCAGACAGGAACTCTTTAGTTACTCTGCCCAACAGACAGGAACGCTTTAGTTACTCTGCCCACCAGTCAGAAATTCTTTGGTTACCCTGCCCAACAGACAGGAACGCTTCAGTTACTCTGCCCACCAGTCAGAAATTCTTTGGTTACTCTGCCCACCAGACAGGAACTCTTTGGTTACTCTGCTCACCAGACAGGAACTCATTGGTTACTCTGCCCACCAGACAGGAACTCTTTAGTTACTCTGCCCAACAGACAGAAAAGCTTTAGTTACTCTGCCCACCAGTCAGAAATTCTTTGGTTACCATGCCCAACAGACAGGAATGCTTCAGTTACTCTGCCCACCAGTCAGAAATTCTTTGGTTACTCTGCCCACCAGACAGGAACTCTTTGGTTACTCAGCTCACCAGACAGGAACTCATTGGTTACTCTGCCCACCAGACAGGAACTCTTTAGTTACTCTGCCCACCAGTCAGAAACTCTTTGATTACTCTGCCCACCAGACAGGAACTCTTTGGTTACTCTACCCACCAGACAGGAACTCTTTAGTTACTCTGCCCAGCAGTCAGAAACTCTTTGGTTACTCTGCCCACCAGACAGGAAGTCTTTGGTTACTCTGCCCAGCAGACAGGAACTCTTTGGTTACTCTACCCACCAGACAGGAACTCTTTAGTTACTCTGCTCACCAATCAGAAACTCTTTGGTTACTCTGCCCACCAGACAGGAACTCTTTGGTTACTCTGCCCACCAGACAGGAACTCTTTAGTTGCTCTACCCACCAGACAGGGACTCTTTGGTTACTCTGCCCACCAGAAAGGAACTCTTTGGTTACTCTGCCCACCAGTCAGGAACTCTTTGGTTACTCTGCCTACCAGACAGGAACTCTTTAGTTGCTCTACCCACCAGACAGGAACTCTTTGGTTACTCTACTCACCAGACAGGAACTCTTTGGTTACTCTGCCCACCAGACAGGAACTCTTTGGTTACTCTACTCACCAGTCAGAAATTCTTTGGTTACTCTGCTCACCAGACAGGAACTCTTTAGTTACTCTGCCCACCAGTCAGAAAGTCTTTGGTTACTCTGCTCACCAGACAGGAACTCTTTAGTTACTCTGCCCACCAGTCAGAAATTCTTTGGTTACTCTGCTCACCAGACAGGAACTCTTTAGTTACCCTGCCCACCAGTCAGAAACTCTTTGGTTACTCTGCCCACCAGACAGGAACTCATTAGTTGCTCTACCCACCAGACAGGAACTCTTTAGTTACTCTGCCCAACAGACAGGAACGCTTCAGATACTCTGCCCACCAGTCAGAAATTCTTTGGTTACTCTGCCCACCAGACAGGAACTCTTTGGTTACTCTGCTCACCAGACAGGAACTCTTTAGTTACTCTGCCCACCAGTCAGAAACTCTTTGGTTACTCTGCCCACCAGACAGGAACTCTTTAGTTGCTCTACCCACCAGACAGGAACTCATTGGTTACCCTGCCCACCAGACAGGAACTCTTTAGTTACTCTGCCCACCAGTCAGAAATTCTTTGGTTACCCTGCCCAACAGACAGGAACGCTTCAGTTACTCTGCCCACCAGTCAGAAATTCTTTGGTTACTCTGCCCACCAGAAAGGAACTCTTTGGTTACTCTGCTCACCAGACAGGAACTCATTGGTTACTCTGCCCACCAGACAGGAACTCTTTAGTTACTCTGCCCAACAGACAGGAACGCTTCAGTTACTCTGCCCACCAGTCAGAAATTCTTTGGTTACTCTGCCCACCAGACAGGAACTCTTTAGTTACTCTGCCTACCAGTCAGAAACTCTTTGGTTACTCTGCCCACCAGACAGGAACTCTTTAGTTACTCTGCCTACCAGTCAAAAACTCTTTGGTTACTCTACCCACCAGACAGGAACTCTTTAGTTACTCTGCCCACCAGTCAGAAACTCTTTGGTTACTCTGCCCACCAGACAGGAACTCTTTGGTTACTCTACCCACCAGACTGGAACTCTTTAGTTACTCTGCCTACCAGTCAGAAATTCTTTGATTACTCTGCCCACCAGACAGGAACTCTTTAGTTACTCTGCCCACCAGTCAGAAACTCTTTGGTTACTCTGCCCACCAGACAGGAACTCTTTAGTTGCTCTACCCACCAGACAGGAACTCTTTGGTTACCCTGCCCACCAGACAGGAACTCTTTAGTTACTCTGCCCAACAGACAGGAACGCTTTAGTTACTCTGCCCACCAGTCAGAAATTCTTTGGTTACCCTGCCCAACAGACAGGAATGCTTCAGTTACTCTGCCCACCAGTCAGAAATTCTTTGGTTACTCTGCCCACCAGACAGGAACTCTTTGGTTACTCAGCTCACCAGACAGGAACTCATTGGTTACTCTGCCCACCAAACAGGAAATCTTTAGTTACTCTGCCCACCAGTCAGAAACTCTTTGATTACTCTGCCCACCAGACAGGAACTCTTTGGTTACTCCACCCACCAGACAGGAACTCTTTAGTTACTCTGCCCAGCAGTCAGAAACTCTTTGGTTACTCTGCCCACCAGACAGGAAGTCTTTGGTTACTCTGTCCACCAGACAGGAACTCTTTGGTTACTCTACCCACCAGACAGGAACTCTTTAGTTACTCTGCTCACCAGTCAGAAACTCTTTGGTTACTCTGCCCACCAGTCAGAAACTCTTTGGTTACTCTGCCCACCAGACAGGAACTCTTTAGTTGCTCTACCCACCAGACAGGAACTCTTTGGTTACCCTGCCCACCAGACAGGAACTCTTTAGTTACTCTGCCCAACAGACAGGAACGCTTTAGTTACTCTGCCCACCAGTCAGAAATTCTTTGGTTACCCTGCCCAACAGACAGGAACGCTTCAGTTACTCTGCCCACCAGTCAGAAATTCTTTGGTTACTCTGCCCACCAGACAGGAACTCTTTGGTTACTCTGCTCACCAGACAGGAACTCATTGGTTACTCTGCCCACCAGACAGGAACTCTTTAGTTACTCTGCCCAACAGACAGGAACTCTTTAGTTACTCTGCCCACCAGTCAGAAATTCTTTGGTTACCCTGCCCAACAGACAGGAATGCTTCAGTTACTCTGCCCACCAGTCAGAAATTCTTTGGTTACTCTGCCCACCAGACAGGAACTCTTTGGTTACTCAGCTCACCAGACAGGAACTCATTGGTTACTCTGCCCACCAGACAGGAACTCTTTAGTTACTCGGCCCACCAGTCAGAAACTCTTTGATTACTCTGCCCACCAGACAGGAACTCTTTGGTTACTCTACCCACCAGACAGGAACTCTTTAGTTACTCTGCCCAGCAATCAGAAACTCTTTGGTTACTCTGCCCACCAGACAGGAAGTCTTTGGTTACTCTGCCCACCAGACAGGAACTCTTTGGTTACTCTACCCACCAGACAGGAACTCTTTAGTTACTTTGCTCACCAGTCAGAAACTCTTTGGTTACTCTGCCCACCAGACAGGAACTCTTTGGTTACTCTGCCCACCAGACAGGAACTCTTTAGTTGCTCTACCCACCAGACAGGGACTCTTTGGTTACTCTGCCCACCAGACAGGAACTCTTTGGTTACTCTGCCCACCAGTCAGGAACTCTTTGGTTACTCTGCCTACCAGACAGGAACTCTTTAGTTGCTCTACCCACCAGACAGGAACTCTTTGGTTACTCTACTCACCAGACAGGAACTCTTTGGTTACTCTGCCCACCAGACAGGAACTCTTTGGTTACTCTACTTACCAGTCAGAAATTCTTTGGTTACTCTGCTCACCAGACAGGAACTCTTTAGTTACTCTGCCCACCAGTCAGAAACTCTTTGGTTACTCTGCCCACCAGACAGGAACTCTTTAGTTACTCTGCCCACCAGTCAGAAATTCTTTGGTTACTCTGCTCACCAGACAGGAACTCTTTAGTTACTCTGCCCACCAGAAAGGAACTCTTTGGTTACTCTGCCCACCAGACAGGAACTCATTAGTTGCTCTACCCACCAGACAGGAACTCTTTGGTTACCCTGCCCACCAGACAGGAACTCTTTAGTTACTCTGCCCAACAGACAGGAACGCTTCAGTTACTCTGCCCACCAGTCAGAAATTCTTTGGTTATTCTGCCCACCAGACAGGAACTCTTTGGTTACTCTGCTCACCAGACAGGAACTCTTTAGTTACTCTGCCCACCAGTCAGAAACTCTTTGGTTACTCTGCCCACCAGACAGGAACTCTTTAGTTGCTCTACCCACCAGACAGGAACTCTTTGGTTACCCTGCCCACCAGACAGGAACTCTTTAGTTACTCTGCCCACCAGTCAGAAATTCTTTGGTTACCCTGCCCAACAGACAGGAACGCTTCAGTTACTCTGCCCACCAGTCAGAAATTCTTTGGTTACTCTGCCCACCAGAAAGGAACTCTTTGGTTACTCTGCTCACCAGACAGGAACTCATTGGTTACTCTGCCCACCAGACAGGAACTCTTTAGTTACTCTGCCCAACAGACAGGAACGCTTCAGTTACTCTGCCCACCAGTCAGAAATTCTTTGGTTACTCTGCCCACCAGAAAGGAACTCTTTGGTTACTCTGCTCACCAGACAGGAACTCATTGGTTACTCTGCCCACCAGACAGGAAGTCTTTGGTTACTCTGCCCAGCAGACAGGAACTCTTTGGTTACTCTGCCCACCAGACAGGAACTCTTTAGTTACTCTGCTCACCAATCAGAAACTCTTTGGTTACTCTGCCCACCAGACAGGAACTCTTTGGTTACTCTGCCCACCAGACAGGAACTCTTTGGTTACTCTGCCTACCAGACAGGAACTCTTTAGTTGCTCTACCCACCAGACAGGAACTCTTTGGTTACTCTACTCACCAGACAGGAACTCTTTGGTTACTCTGCCCACCAGACAGGAACTCTTTGGTTACTCTACTCACCAGTCAGAAATTCTTTGGTTACTCTGCTCACCAGACAGGAACTCTTTAGTTACTCTGCCCACCAGTCAGAAACTCTTTGGTTACTCTGCCCACCAGACAGGAACTCTTTAGTTACTCTGCCCACCAGTCAGAAATTCTTTGGTTACTCTGCTGACCAGACAGGAACTCTTTAGTTACTCTGCCCACCAGTCAGAAACTCTTTGGTTACTCTGCCCACCAGACAGGAACTCATTAGTTGCTCTACCCACCAGACAGGAACTCTTTAGTTACTCTGCCCAACAGACAGGAACGCTTCAGTTACTCTGCCCACCAGTCAGAAATTCTTTGGTTATTCTGCCCACCAGACAGGAACTCTTTGGTTACTCTGCTCACCAGACAGGAACTCTTTAGTTACTCTGCCCACCAGTCAGAAACTCTTTGGTTACTCTGCCCACCAGACAGGAACTCTTTAGTTGCTCTACCCACCAGACAGGAACTCTTTGGTTACCCTGCCCACCAGACAGGAACTCTTTAGTTACTCTGCCCACCAGTCAGAAATTCTTTGGTTACCCTGCCCAACAGACAGGAACGCTTCAGTTACTCTGCCCACCAGTCAGAAATTCTTTGGTTACTCTGCCCACCAGACAGGAACTCTTTGGTTACTCTGCTCACCAGACAGGAACTCATTGGTTACTCTGCCCACCAGACAGGAACTCTTTAGTTACTCTGCCCAACAGACAGGAACGCTTCAGTTACTCTGCCCACCAGTCAGAAATTCTTTGGTTACTCTGCCCACCAGAAAGGAACTCTTTGGTTACTCTGCTCACCAGACAGGAACTCATTGGTTACTCTGCCCACCAGACAGGAAGTCTTTGGTTACTCTGCCCAGCAGACAGGAACTCTTTGGTTACTCTACCCACCAGACAGGAACTCTTTAGTTACTCTGCTCACCAATCAGAAACTCTTTGGTTACTCTGCCCACCAGACAGGAACTCTTTGGTTACTCTGCCCACCAGACAGGAACTCTTTGGTTACTCTGCCTACCAGACAGGAACTCTTTAGTTGCTCTACCCACCAGACAGGAACTCTTTGGTTACTCTACTCACCAGACAGGAACTCTTTGGTTACTCTGCCCACCAGACAGGAACTCTTTGGTTACTCTACTCACCAGTCAGAAATTCTTTGGTTACTCTGCTCACCAGACAGGAACTCTTTAGTTACTCTGCCCACCAGTCAGAAACTCTTTGGTTACTCTGCCCACCAGACAGGAACTCTTTAGTTACTCTGCCCACCAGTCAGAAATTCTTTGGTTACTCTGCTGACCAGACAGGAACACTTTAGTTACTCTGCCCACCAGTCAGAAACTCTTTGGTTACTCTGCCCACCAGACAGGAACTCATTAGTTGCTCTACCCACCAGACAGGAACTCTTTAGTTACTCTGCCCAACAGACAGGAACGCTTCAGTTACTCTGCCCACCAGTCAGAAATTCTTTGGTTACTCTGCCCACCAGACAGGAACTCTTTGGTTACTCTGCTCACCAGACAGGAACTCTTTAGTTACTCTGCCCACCAGTCAGAAACTCTTTGGTTACTCTGCCCACCAGACAGGAACTCTTTAGTTGCTCTACCCACCAGACAGGAACTCATTGGTTACCCTGCCCACCAGACAGGAACTCTTTAGTTACTCTGCTCACCAGTCAGAAATTCTTTGGTTACCCTGCCCAACAGACAGGAACGCTTCAGTTACTCTGCCCACCAGTCAGAAATTCTTTGGTTACTCTGCCCACCAGAAAGGAACTCTTTGGTTACTCTGCTCACCAGACAGGAACTCATTGGTTACTCTGCCCACCAGACAGGAACTCTTTAGTTACTCTGCCCAACAGACAGGAACGCTTCAGTTACTCTGCCCACCAGTCAGAAATTCTTTGGTTACTCTGCCCACCAGACAGGAACTCTTTAGTTACTCTGCCTACCAGTCAGAAACTCTTTGGTTACTCTGCCCACCAGACAGGAACTCTTTAGTTACTCTGCCTACCAGTCAAAAACTCTTTGGATACTCTACCCACCAGACAGGAACTCTTTAGTTACTCTGCCCACCAGTCAGAAACTCTTTGGTTACTCTGCCCACCAGACAGGAACTCTTTGGTTACTCTACCCACCAGACAGGAACTCTTTAGTTACTCTGCCTACCAGTCAGAAATTCTTTGATTACTCTGCCCACCAGACAGGAACTCTTTAGTTACTCTGCCCACCAGTCAGAAACTCTTTGGTTACTCTGCCCACCAGACAGGAACTCTTTAGTTGCTCTACCCACCAGACAGGAACTCTTTGGTTACCCTGCCCACCAGACAGGAACTCTTTAGTTACTCTGCCCAACAGACAGGAACGCTTTAGTTACTCTGCCCACCAGTCAGAAATTCTTTGGTTACCCTGCCCAACAGACAGGAACGCTTCAGTTACTCTGCCCACCAGTCAGAAATTCTTTGGTTACTCTGCCCACCAGACAGGAACTCTTTGGTTACTCTGCTCACCAGACAGGAACTCATTGGTTACTCTGCCCACCAGACAGGAACTCTTTAGTTACTCTGCCCAACAGACAGGAACTCTTTAGTTACTCTGCCCACCAGTCAGAAATTCTTTGGTTACCCTGCCCAACAGACAGGAATGCTTCAGTTACTCTGCCCACCAGTCAGAAATTCTTTGGTTACTCTGCCCACCAGACAGCAACTCTTTGGTTACTCAGCTCACCAGACAGGAACTCATTGGTTACTCTGCCCACCAGACAGGAACTCTTTAGTTACTCTGCCCACCAGTCAGAAACTCTTTGATTACTCTGCCCACCAGACAGGAACTCTTTGGTTACTCTACCCACCAGACAGGAACTCTTTAGTTACTCTGCCCAGCAATCAGAAACTCTTTGGTTACTCTGCCCACCAGACAGGAAGTCTTTGGTTACTCTGCCCACCAGACAGGAACTCTTTGGTTACTCTACCCACCAGACAGGAACTCTTTAGTTACTTTGCTCACCAGTCAGAAACTCTTTGGTTACTCTGCCCACCAGACAGGAACTCTTTGGTTACTCTGCCCACCAGACAGGAACTCTTTAGTTGCTCTACCCACCAGACAGGGACTCTTTGGTTACTCTGCCCACCAGACAGGAACTCTTTGGTTACTCTGCCCACCAGTCAGGAACTCTTTGGTTACTCTACTCACCAGACAGGAACTCTTTGGTTACTCTGCCCACCAGACAGGAACTCTTTGGTTACTCTACTTACCAGTCAGAAATTCTTTGGTTACTCTGCCCACCAGACAGGAACTCTTTGGTTACTCTACTTACCAGTCAGAAATTCTTTGGTTACTCTGCTTACCAGACAGGAACTCTTTAGTTACTCTGCCCACCAGTCAGAAACTCTTTGGTTACCCTGCCCACCAGACAGGAACTCTTTAGTTACTCTGCCCACCAGTCAGAAATTCTTTGGTTACTCTGCTCACCAGACAGGAACTCTTTAGTTACTCTGCCCACCAGTCAGAAACTCTTTGGTTACTCTGCCCACCAGACAGGAACTCATTAGTTGCTCTACCCACCAGACAGGAACTCTTTGGTTACCCTGCCCACCAGACAGGAACTCTTTAGTTACTCTGCCCAACAGACAGGAACGCTTCAGTTACTCTGCCCACCAGTCAGAAATTCTTTGGTTACTCTGCTCACCAGACAGGAACTTTTTAGTTACTCTGCCCACCAGTCAGAAACTCTTTGGTTACTCTGCCCACCAGACAGGAACTCTTTAGTTGCTCTACCCACCAGACAGGAACTCTTTGGTTACCCTGCCCACCAGACAGGAACTCTTTAGTTACTCTGCCCACCAGTCAGAAATTCTTTGGTTACCCTGCCCAACAGACAGGAACGCTTCAGTTACTCTGCCCACCAGTCAGAAATTCTTTGGTTACTCTGCCCACCAGAAAGGAACTCTTTGGTTACTCTGCTCACCAGACAGGAACTCATTGGTTACTCTGCCCACCAGACAGGAACTCTTTAGTTACTCTGCCCAACAGACAGGAACGCTTCAGTTACTCTGCCCACCAGTCAGAAATTCTTTGGTTACTCTGCCCACCAGACAGGAACTCTTTAGTTACTCTGCCTACCAGTCAGAAACTCTTTGGTTACTCTGCCCACCAGACAGGAACTCTTTAGTTACTCTGCCTACCAGCCAGAAACTCTTTGGTTACTCTACCCACCAGACAGGAACTCTTTAGTTACTCTGCCCACCAGTCAGAAACTCTTTGGTTACTCTGCCCACCAGACAGGAACTCTTTGGTTACTCTACCCACCAGACAGGAACTCTTTAGTTACTCTGCCTACCAGTCAGAAATTCTTTGGTTACTCTGCCCACCAGACAGGAACTCTTTAGTTACTCTGCCCACCAGTCAGAAACTCTTTGGTTACTCTGCCCACCAGACAGGAACTCTTTAGTTGCTCTACCCACCAGACAGGAACTCTTTGGTTACCCTGCCCACCAGACAGGAACTCTTTAGTTACTCTGCCCAACAGACAGGAACGCTTTAGTTACTCTGCCCACCAGTCAGAAATTCTTTGGTTACCCTGCCCAACAGACAGGAACGCTTCAGTTACTCTGCCCACCAGTCAGAAATTCTTTGGTTACTCTGCCCACCAGACAGGAACTCTTTGGTTACTCTGCTCACCAGACAGGAACTCATTGGTTACTCTGCCCACCAGACAGGAACTCTTTAGTTACTCTGCCCAACAGACAGGAACTCTTTAGTTACTCTGCCCACCAGTCAGAAATTCTTTGGTTACCCTGCCCAACAGACAGGAATGCTTCAGTTACTCTGCCCACCAGTCAGAAATTCTTTGGTTACTCTGCCCACCAGACAGGAACTCTTTGGTTACTCAGCTCACCAGACAGGAACTCATTGGTTACTCTGCCCACCAGACAGGAACTCTTTAGTTACTCTGCCCACCAGTCAGAAACTCTTTGATTACTCTGCCCACCAGACAGGAACTCTTTGGTTACTCTACCCACCAGACAGGAACTCTTTAGTTACTCTGCCCAGCAGTCAGAAACTCTTTGGTTACTCTGCCCACCAGACAGGAAGTCTTTGGTTACCCTGCCCACCAGACAGGAACTCTTTGGTTACTCTACCCACCAGACAGGAACTCTTTAGTTACTCTGCTCACCAGTCAGAAACTCTTTGGTTACTCTGCCCACCAGACAGGAACTCTTTGGTTACTCTGCCCACCAGACAGGAACTCTTTAGTTGGTCTACCCACCAGACAGGGACTCTTTGGTTACTCTGCCCACCAGACAGGAACTCTTTGGTTACTCTGCCCACCAGTCAGGAACTCTTTGGTTACTCTGCCTACCAGACAGGAACTCTTTAGTTGCTCTACCCACCAGACAGGAACTCTTTGGTTACTCTACTCACCAGACAGGAACTCTTTGGTTACTCTACTTACCAGTCAGAAATTCTTTGGTTACTCTGCTCACCAGACAGGAACTCTTTAGTTACTCTGCCCACCAGTCAGAAACTCTTTGGTTACTCTGCCCACCAGACAGGAACTCTTTAGTTACTCTGCCCACCAGTCAGAAATTCTTTGGTTACTCTGCTCACCAGACAGGAACTCTTTAGTTACTCTGCCCACCAGTCAGAAACTCTTTGGTTACTCTGCCCACCAGACAGGAACTCATTAGTTGCTCTACCCACCAGACAGGAACTCTTTGGTTACCCTGCCCACCAGACAGGAACTCTTTAGTTACTCTGCCCAACAGACAGGAACGCTTCAGTTACTCTGCCCACCAGTCAGAAATTCTTTGGTTATTCTGCCCACCAGACAGGAACTCTTTGGTTACTCTGCTCACCAGACAGGAACTCTTTAGTTACTCTGCCCACCAGTCAGAAACTCTTTGGTTACTCTGCCCACCAGACAGGAACTCTTTAGTTGCTCTACCCACCAGACAGGAACTCTTTGGTTACCCTGCCCACCAGACAGGAACTCTTTAGTTACTCTGCCCACCAGTCAGAAATTCTTTGGTTACCCTGCCCAACAGACAGGAACGCTTCAGTTACTCTGCCCACCAGTCTGAAATTCTTTGGTTACTCTGCCCACCAGAAAGGAACTCTTTGGTTACTCTGCTCACCAGACAGGAACTCATTGGTTACTCTGCCCACCAGACAGGAACTCTTTAGTTACTCTGCCCAACAGACAGGAACGCTTCAGTTACTCTGCCCACCAGTCAGAAATTCTTTGGTTACTCTGCCCACCAGACAGGAACTCTTTAGTTACTCTGCCTACCAGTCAGAAACTCTTTGGTTACTCTGCCCACCAGACAGGAACTCTTTAGTTGCTCTGCCTACCAGTCAGAAACTCTTTGGTTACTCTACCCACCAGACAGGAACTCTTTAGTTACTCTGCCCACCAGTCAGAAACTCTTTGGTTACTATGCCCACCAGACAGGAACTCTTTGGTTACTCTACCCACCAGACAGGAACTCTTTAGTTACTCTGCCTACCAGTCAGAAATTCTTTGGTTACTCTGCCCACCAGACAGGAACTCTTTAGTTACTCTGCCCACCAGTCAGAAACTCTTTGGTTACTCTGCCCACCAGACAGGAACTCTTTAGTTGCTCTACCCACCAGACAGGAACTCTTTGGTTACCCTGCCCAACAGACAGGAACGCTTTAGTTACTCTGCCCACCAGTCAGAAATTCTTTGGTTACCCTGCCCAACAGACAGGAACGCTTCAGTTACTCTGCCCACCAGTCAGAAATTCTTTGGTTACTCTGCCCACCAGACAGGAACTCTTTGGTTACTCTGCTCACCAGACAGGAACTCATTGGTTACTCTGCCCACCAGACAGGAACTCTTTAGTTACTCTGCCCAACAGACAGGAACGCTTTAGTTACTCTGCCCACCAGTCAGAAATTCTTTGGTTACCCTGCCCAACAGACAGGAATGCTTCAGTTACTCTGCCCACCAGGCAGAAATTCTTTGGTTACTCTGCCCACCAGACAGGAACTCTTTGGTTACTCAGCTCACCAGACAGGAACTCATTGGTTACTCTGCCCACCAGACAGGAACTCTTTAGTTACTCTGCCCACCAGTCAGAAACTCTTTGATTACTCTGCCCACCAGACAGGAACTCTTTGGTTACTCTACCCACCAGACAGGAACTCTTTAGTTACTCTGCCCAGCAGTCAGAAACTCTTTGGTTACTCTGCCCACCACACAGGAAGTCTTTGGTTACTCTGCCCACCAGACAGGAACTCTTTGGTTACTCTACCCACCAGACAGGAACTCTTTAGTTACTATGCTCACCAGTCAGAAACTCTTTGGTTACTCTGCCCACCAGACAGGAACTCTTTGGTTACTCTGCCCACCAGAAAGGAACTCTTTAGTTGCTCTACCCACCAGACAGGGACTCTTTGGTTACTCTGCCCACCAGACAGGAACTCTTTGGTTACTCTGCCCACCAGTCAGGAACTCTTTTGTTACTCTGCCTACCAGACAGGAACTCTTTAGTTGCTCTACCCACCAGACAGGAACTCTTTGGTTACTCTACTCACCAGACAGGAACTCTTTGGTTACTCTGCCCACCAGACAGGAACTCTTTAGTTACTCTGCCCACCAGACAGGAACTCTTTGGTTACTCTGCCCACCAGTCAGAAACTCATTGGTTACTCTGCCCACCAGACAGGAACTCTTTGGTTACTCTGCTCACCAGACAGGAACTCTTTGGTTACTCTGCCCACCAGACAGGAACTCTTTGGTTACTCTGCCCACCAGACAGGAACTCTTTGGTTACTCTGCCCACCAGTCAGAAACTCTTTGGTTACTCTGCCCACCAGACAGGAAGTCTTTGGTTACTCTGCCCACCAGTCAGAAACTCTTTAGTTACTCTGCCCATCAGTCAGAAACTCTTTGGTTACTCTGCCCACCAGACAGAAACTCTTTGGTTACTCTGCCCACCAGACAGGAACTCTTTGGTTACTCTGCCCACCAGTCAGAAACTCTTTGGTTACTCTGCCCACCAGACAGGAACTCTTTGGTTACTCTGCCCACCAGTCAGAAACTCTTTGGTTACTCTGCCCACCAGACAGGAACTCTTTGGTTACTCTGCCCACCAGACAGGAACTCTTTGGTTACTCTGCCCACCAGTCAGAAACTCTTTGGTTACTCTGCCCACCAGACAGGAGCTCTTTGGTTACTCTGCCCACCAGACAGGAACTCTTTGGTTACTCTGCCCACCAGTCAGAAACTCTTTGGTTACTCTGCCCACCAGACAGGAACTCTTTGGTTACTCTGCCCACCAGACAGGAACTCTTTGGTTACTCTGCCCACCAGTCAGAAACTCTTTGGTTACTCTGCCCACCAGACAGGAACTCTTTGGTTACTCTGCCCACCAGACAGGAACTCTTTGGTTACTCTGCCCACCAGACAGGAACTCTTTGGTTACTCTACCCACCAGACAGGAACTCTTTGGTTACTCTGCCCACCAGACAGGAACTCTTTAGTTACTCTGCCCACCAGACAGGAACTCTTTGGTTACTCTGCCCACCAGTCAGAAACTCTTTGATTACTCTGCCCACCAGACAGGAACTCTTTGGTTACTCTGCTCACCAGACAGGAACTCTTTGGTTACTCTGCCCACCAGACAGGAACTCTTTGGTTACTCTGCCCACCAGTCAGAAACTCTTTGGTTACTCTGCCCACCAGACAGGAACTCTTTGGTTACTCTGCCCACCAGACAGGAACTCTTTGGTTACTCTGCCCACCAGACAGGAACTCTTTGGTTACTCTGCCCACCAGACAGGAACTCTTTGGTTACTCTGCCCACCAGTCAGAAACTCTTTGGTTACTCTGCCCACCAGACAGGAACTCTTTGGTTACTCTGCCCACCAGACAGGAACTCTTTGGTTACTCTGCCCACCAGACAGGAACTCTTTGGTTACTCTGCCCACCAGACAGGAACTCTTTGGTTACTCTACCCACCAGACAGGAACTCTTTAGTTACTGCCCACCAGTCAGAAACTCTTTGGTTACTCTGCCCACCAGACAGGAACTCTTTGGTTACTCTGCCCACCAGACAGGAACTCTTTGGTTACTCTACCCACCAGACAGGAACTCTTTAGTTACTGCCCACCAGTCAGAAACTCTTTGGTTACTCTGCCCACCAGACAGGAACTCTTTGGTTACTCAGCCTACCACAGCAATGTGTGTGTGTGTGTGTGTGTGTGTGTTTGTGTGTATGATTTTGATCATCTGATTAATCACTTAGGTCAACTGGTCTTTGGACCGACTTGGCTCAAAATTAACATCAGCTCATTACTCTGTTCTGTCAAGTGGTATATGCTGCGTTACGCACGTTGCCCACACGAACGAGTAAATTGGCGTTATATTAACTATTAGGAATAATTGAATTTCCACGGGATATACATTCCTAGAGGTATAATTCGATATTAAATCCCGTTGTGGTTGATTTAAGTCACGAGTGTTAGTGATAGATATTCCTCATATATAGCCATGTGTTGCAAACTCGCTAATCAGCTATCATGGTGGAGATGCATTGATTTCAAGTCTGAGAACAGATTCCTGAATTCAACAGGTATATGTACAGTGGACTTGAAATGGACTTATATCTCTCTTGGTAAATCGACTGGTAAAGGGGTCACTGCTGGCATTGTTTCGACTGGGAGCTAGAAGCATTTATCATAAATGAATTTCGAGTGGATATACATTCCCAAAGGTAGAATTTGATATCAAATGTCATTGTTATTTACATTGATTAAAATCACGAGTGTTAGTGATAGATATTCATTCATATATATATATATATATATATATATATATATATATATATATATATATATATATATATATATATATATATATGTATGTATATATGTGTGTGTGTGATGTATATATGAGTAATTATTCTAATCCTTTTCTTTAATTCTGTGCCCATTGAACCTACTATAATTACTGATATAATCAGCTTCGTGATAACTACTATCAGTCTATCAGCTACGTCAGACTATTACAATAGAAAGTTTTATTCATTAATCATCAAAAAATCATTTGGGACACCTCCTAATTTAGAGACTTCTTATCATATTAAAAAATACTCTGTAAGTTAATTAAAAGTCTGTCAAGAGAAGAGGGGAAACTCTATAGTCTTCCAAACCACTTTCATAAAAGTCGGGGCGGAACATTAAAATTAAGCGTACATAAAAATGTCACTTCTTATTTATGTCATTTGAGAGTAATAATTTACTTTTATATCCCTTCCGTAAAAATATTAACACTTTGAAATAGTATCCATTTGAAAACACCCAGGATAAGCGCTTATTATTGTAATTGGCAATGATTTAGCTGAACAAAAATTGATAAAACTATTAAATGGCCAAAGAAATTGTGCTGGATTCGTAGTTTTATGCTTCGCTAATGAGATTTTGAAAAATACTTATCAAAAAAGTCAATCTTCCTTTTTCTTTAAGTCACAAAACTGGAAACAAATATAAAGGGAATAATATTATCTCCTTTTATCCATATAAAATGTTGAAGTGCATTTTACCCCAGCTAAACCCCATCTCTCTCTCTCTCTCTCTCTCTCTCTCTCTCTCTCTCTCTCTCTCTATACTATCAGCACAGTCGGCATTTCAAAAGAGGATTTTAGTTTCTTATGACTTTTATATGAAATATATACTAGAAATATCCTTTACCAACGCCAGAGCAACACGTAAATAAATAAACCGTAAAACAATGAAATGAAGATTAAATGACAAAGGAAAGGGTATTTGTTTACAAACGCTATTGCTTTGATGCTTCCGAAGATGACATACATTTGGCAATAAAAAATGGAATTTTTCACATGGTATACTTTTACAGATAGCTTTCAGGATACAATAGGTAACTTTTTTTCAATAACTGAGAATTTGAAAGCAAAATTTCATAGTTGCTGATGATAACTAAATCATCCAGATGGACAAAATTTCATAGATTTTGGTGTACCTTTGGTGAATATTTCACCTGTGAATCTTAATCTTGGGAGATGACAGTTCCAGTGATTTATTTTCATTTTGTCATATTTTCTTCTCTGGTGTGCAAATAAGGTTGTGGCCTGATTGGTAACGTCTCTGCCTGGTGTTTGCCAGTCGGGGGTTCGATTCCCTGTCTCGTTAGTGCCAGTAGTGTCTGCAACCTTACCATCCTTGAGAACTAAGGTTCGGGCGTTCGGGGGAGCTTATAGGTCTCTCTGTTGAGTCATCAGCAGCCATTGCATGGCCCTCCCTGGTCCAAGCTTGGGTGGAGAGGGGGCTTGGGCGCTGATCATATGATATTTGGTCAATCTCTAGGGCATTGTTCTGCTTGATAGGGCAGTGTCACTGTCTCTTGCCTCTGCCATTCATGTGCGGCCTTTAAACGTTACGTTATGAATTAATGATACTTTCTCTGTTTCACTGTGCTGATAAATATAGGGAAATTTTCAGATTACACGGAAGACATTTGTAAGATAACTTACAAATATAAGTTTACTTTCTCTGCTTTGCTGTTTTAATGAATATAGGGAAATTCCAGTTGACACGGAGGCCATTGTTGCTACAAATACAAGCTATCTCAAACTTCTGATTCGTCATTGCGTTTGATTGTCCCCCAGGGCTAAAGATAGAAGTAGTTAGAGGTTCATCCCCAGCCCCTTCTCTTAAAGAGGGTACATTGAAACGTCTGTTAAGAAAAAAAAATCCCCTTTGGCACCAATGGGGTTATAAACTCTACCGACCAAATAATAAACAAACCTTTTGGCTTCACTCAGTTGGGTACATTTACCTGCCTCAAGACGACGTAATGGGAACTTACTCATCGACAGGTGCACTTTCCTCAGACATATAGCGATGGTTATGGGTGGGACAGCTTGGAGGGACATGATGGCATGGCAGACGAACTTAGCTGAAGTCTACCGCTTCGGATTTGCATGGCACTGGGGTGTTATAAAGTAACGGAGATCAAGATAACGGGGTTTTACTTTATTCAATTGTGCTGAGCAAATGTCTTCGGGATTTTATGTGTCGTGTAAATGTGACTGGGGCGTTACATAAACAACGGAGCCTAAGACGATAATGCGAAACGAAAGAAAATGGGAAATACATTAAACTCTCTCCCAGTTTAATTAAATAGAAATTTTGTAAACCATTACCTCTTTTGTCTCTTGAAAGAGAGAGTTTTTTTTTACAATAAACTCCTTCCTTAAAGAGAGATTTTGTAAAAAAAAAATTATCTTATTTGTTGAAAGAGAGTTGTTAAATTGAGCTCTCTCCCTTAAAGAGAGATTTTGTAAACCATTGCCTCATTTGTCTGCCGAGAGTTTTTTTTTTTAATTAAACTCTCTTCCTTAAAGAGAGATTTTGTAAACCATTACTTCTTTCGTCTGTTGAAAGAGAGAGTTTTTTTTACAATAAACTCCTCCCTTAAAGAGAGATTTTGTAAAAAAAAAATTATCTTATTTGTTGAAAGAGAGTTTTTAAATTGAACTCTTTCCCTTAAAGAGAGATTTTGTAAACCATTGCCTCATTTGTCTGCCGAGAGTTTTTTTTTAATTAAACTCTCTTCCTCAAAGAGAGATTTTGTAAACCATTTTCTCTTTTATATGCTGAAAGAGAGTTTTTTAATTGTCTGTCCATTAAAGAGATATTTTGAAAACCACTTTCTCTTTCATCTACTGAAAGAGAGAAATAGTAATTTTGAGTCTAATAGCCAGGAAAATAAATCAAACTGTCAAATGTCCCTTTAAGAGAAATTTTGAAACTATTTTCTCTTTTATCTGCTGAAAGAGAGTCATTTCAAGCATAACTGCTTTGAAAATAAACTCTCCCAATTCCCTTAAAGAGAGTTTTATTAAACCATTTTCCCTTTTATGTGCTTAAAAAAGTCATTTTGTGCCTAACTGCCTGTAAAATGAATTAAACTCTCAAAGTTCCCTTAAAGAGAGATTTTTGTCTACTAAAAGAGAGAGTAATTTCAAGCCTAACTGCCTGGAAAATAAATTAAACTTTGTCAAATGTCCCTTAAAGAGATTTTTTGAAAACCATTTTCTCTTTTATCAGCTGAAAGTCTTTTTTAATTAAATTCTATCCCTTAAAGAGAGATTTTGTAAACCATTTTCTCTTATCTGCTGAAAGAGAGTAATTCTAAGAATAACTGCCTGGAAAATAAATTAAAATTTGTCAAATGTCCCTTAAAGATATATTTTGAAAATAATTTTCTCTTTTATCTGCTAAAAGAAAGTCATTTTATGCCCAACTGCCTGTAAAATACATTAAACCTTTTCAAATGCCCCTTAAAGAGATATTTTGTTAACCATTTTCTCTTTTATCTGCTGAAAGGGGAAGCAAGAGAGAGTATTTTTAAGCCTAACTGCCTGTAAAATAAATCAAACTCAAAGTTCCCTTAAAGAGAGATTTTGGAAACCATTCTCTCTTTTATCTACTAAAAGAGACAGTAATTCTAAGCCTAACTGCTTGGAAAATAAACTTTGTCAAATGTCCCTTAAAGAGATATTTTGAAAATAATTTTCTCTTTTATCTGGTGAAAGGGGTGGGGGGGGGGGGGGAGAGAGAGTCTTTTTAAGCCTAACTGCCTGGAAAATAAACTTTGTCAAATGTCTCTTAAAGAGATATTTTGAAATTTATTTTCTCTTTTATCTGGTGAAAGGGGTGGGGTGTGGGAAAGAGAGAGCCTTTTTAAGCCTAACTGCCTGGAAAAGAAACTTTGTCAAATGTCTCTTAAAGAGATATTTTGAAATTTATTTTCTCTTTTATCTGGTGAAAGGGTGGGGTGTGGGAAAGAGAGAGCCTTTTTAAGCCTAACTGCCTGGAAAAGAAACTTTGTCAAATGTCTCTTAAAGAGATATTTTGAAATTTATTTTCTCTTTTATCTGGTGAAAGGGTGGGGGTGTGGGAAAGAGAGAGCCTTTTTTAAGCCTAACTGCCTGGAAAAGAAACTTTGTCAAATGTCTCTTAAAGAGATATTTTGAAATTTATTTTCTCTTTTATCTGGTGAAAGGGTGGGGTGTGGGAAAGAGAGAGCCTTTTTTAAGCCTAACTGCCTGGAAAAGAAACTTTGTCAAATGTCCATTAAAGAGATATTTTGAAAACCATTTTAAAAGAGACAGTAATTTTAAGCTTAACTGCCTGGAAAATAAACTTTGTCAAATGTCCCTTAAAGAGATATTTTGAAAATAATTTTCTCTTTTATCTGCTGAAAAGGGGGAGAAAAAGAGTTTTTTTTTTTTTAAGCCTAACTGCCTGCCTTGACACCTCTCCCACATGGGTAATCTTATCGCGGAGACAAGCCGTAGAGAACACAAAGTATAAGAACCAGAGGACCATTATGAACAGGCAAGGGTCTATCTGGTTGTTTATAACAAACTAGAGTTTTAGGAGGGAGAAATATGAGTCTCTCTCTCTCTCTCTCTCTCTCTCTCTCTCTCTCTCCACTTATAAGATGGAGAAATATGACTTAATCTCTCTCTCTCTCTCTCTCTCTCTCTCTCTCTCTCTCTCTACACTTTAAGATGGAGAAATATGACTTAATCTCTCTCTCTCTCTCTCTCTCTCTCTCTCTCTCTACACTTTAAGATGGAGAAATATGACTTAATCTCTCTCTCTCTCTCTCTCTCTCTCTCTCTAACTACGTTTTTAAGATGGAGTAATATAACTTAATCTCTCTCTCTCTCTCTCTCTCTCTCTCTCTCTCTCTCACTACACTTATAAGATGGAAAAATATGCCTTAATATCTCTCTCTCTCTATCTACACATATAAGATGGAAAAATATGCCTTAATCTCTGTCTCTCTGTCTCTCTGTCTCTCTCTCTCTCTCTCTCTCTCTCTCTCTCTCTCTCTACACTTTAAGATGGAGAAATATGACTTAATATCTCTCTCTCTCTCTCTCTCTCTCTCTCTCTCTCTCTAACTACGTTTTTAAGATGGAGTAATATAACTTAATCTCTCTCTTTCTCTCTCGCTCTCTCTCTCTCTCTCTCTCTCTCTCTCTCTCTCACTACACTTATAAGATGGAAAAAATATGCCTTAATATCTCTCTCTCTCTCTCTCTCTCTCTCTCTCTCTCTCTCTCTACACTTTAAGATGGAGAAATATGACTTAATCTCTCTCTCTCTCTCTCTCTCTCTCTCTCTCTCTCACTACACTTATAAGATGGAGAAATATGCCTTAATCTCTCTCTCTCTCTCTCTCTCTCTCTCTCTCTCTCTCTACACTTTTAAGATGGAGAAATATGACAATCTCTCTCTCTCTCTCTCTCTCTCTCTCTCTTTCTCTCTCTCTCTCTCTCTCTCTCACTACACCTTTAAGATGGAGAAATATGACTTAATCTCTCTCTCTCTCTCTCTCTCTCTCTCTCACTACACTTTTAAGATGGAGAAATATGACTTGATATCTCTCTCTCTCTCTCTCTCTCTCTCTCTCTCACTACACCCTTAAGATGGAGAAATATGACTTAATCTCTCTCTCTCTCTCTCTCTCTCTCTCACACTACACTTTCAAGATGGAGAAATATGACTTGATATCTCTCTCTCTCTCTCTCTCTCTCTCTCTCTCTCTCTCTCTCTCAGACACACACGATTCTTTAAGGATTATTTCCCTTAAGAAAACACATCCTTGGATAAGTGGCAAAGTCACCAATGCTAACCAATTTTTAAATCTACGAAGATAAAAACATTTCACACATTTCATTACGCTCACAATTGCATCTTAACGTTTCATATATTTCATACGTTATTTGATCCGCAATATAGATCTTTTTTCTATCTTCCTGCGTTCAAGTATCGACTCGAGTCCCGTAGAAAAGGAAGCCGGCATCCATTCGTAACTCAGAGGAAGCTGTTCTCTCTTATATATGGGGGTCTTCATTGGAAGGTACAGTGCCGTAAAGTACCTATATTATGACACAAGAGAAACAGCTTTCCCGGTAGACATCCACAAAAAATCTACTATATATGCAAGCTTAGTTTCATATATAAGAAATACAGCTTTTCGGTTTTTTGGGGGCCGTACTTATTCTTACTTTAAGTTTATATGTAAATAGGTGTGTGTATGTATGTATGTATATATATATATATATATATACATATATATATATATATATATATATATATAGATGACCGCGGAGGTAGCAGCAGTAGGGGATTCAGCACTATGAAGCTTCATCTGTGGTGGATAACGGGGGAGGGTGGGCTGTGGCACCATAGCAGTACCAGCCGAACTCGGTTGAGTCCCTTGTCAGGCTGGAGGAACGTAGAGAGTAGAGGTCCCCTTTTTGTTTTGTTTCATTTGTTGATGTCGGCTACCCCCCAAAATTGGGGGAAGTGCCTTGGTATATGTATGTATGTATATATGCATATCTATATTCTCTCTGGCCTTAATGACATTTAAATCATCAATTCCTTCAAACTTTGGATGAAGAGACCCTTTCCTTCCGCATCTCATCCATGTAGATATATTGTTTATAACCTTAATAACTCCTCAATTCTGTATTTACTCAATTTTTTTTTCTAATTCAGTCATCTGTAAAAGCCTTGAATCCAGATGAGAAATAAACGAAGAGTCTCTTATTTTGATGGCAAGATTCCAACCCTACATGCTACAGATAAGAATATATATCACTCTTACCCTATCCTTGCTTGTATCTGACGAATTCAAATACATTTCTACGTCTTAAATACTTATCCCTACAAGACAGCTTTAGCATTTGTTACTTTTTAGACTGATATATATATATATATATATATATATCATGACTGATGACATCTGGCTTGTAATCTTAGAAATTAGAATTATTGCATTATTTTGCTAGGAGAACGTTTATATTTCATGTTTAATTTTTTTTTTCAACCAAGAATAGAATATTTCTAAAAAGTCCTTTTTTTACATTTATGCAAGCACGCCCGGTCCCGTTGGCAACCCTTTACTGATCCAGGTACCCATTCATTTACTTTTCGTCAAAAATTACATGGAAACATGTCTATTATGATTCTACCATTTTGTCTGATTACCCGGTTTCTTTTAAAATATACAGTATGGCAATTCGTCAATAAACGTTTTCTGCACATCTCTCTGTGGTATGTTCTTATTTCTTTGACTACAACGTTGAAATATTTACAATTTGTATGGAAGGACGCTGCTGACTGGTACAACACATGAACATAGGCTACTGGAATCTTAACTCTAAGCGATGTCAGGCGGGGCAGCCGATCGGGACTACGGTCTAACCCCATAGCCAAGACAAAGTCCTTCAAAATGAAGGGAACCGGTCTTGACCCATACAAAAAAAAAAAAAAAAAAAAAAAAAAGTTAATAGAAGATATTACTATTACGCTGAAATATGCATAAAATGACAGAGGCGATGAATTAAGTTGTCGAAGGCGTAAAATACCCCGAGAAATAGTACACAGACGAAAATATATTATGTTCGCCAGTTTTGCTCACGTGTGTATATTTTGGATATGAGGAAAGGGCCTCGCCACTGGTAAGTAGATAATCCTGTAATATGATGGCTATGTCCCTAGGATCCCCAGTGGTGAGGAAAATTACTGCTAAAAGCCCATTCTAACATCCTACGTAATCTAATTCGCTCCATCTTTAAAATAAAAAAAGATAAAAAATTGAAGCCCGATTTCTCAAAATAGGAAATTTTCACAGAATTAATTCTACGTTTTAATTATTGCCGTTTATTTTTTTTTTTCTATTCAAGCGTGAAAAGATAGGGAATTTCATAGCCTACATTCTGTACTTACAATTTTAACAGAAACGAAAAACTTGCTTATACAAAAAAAAAAAAAAAAAAAAAAAAAAAAAAAAACATTTAAAGGTAACACACATATATTAATTAAATAATACATACAATAATAGTTGAAATGCTAAGAAAAGTTCCAATATGGATATTTTTTGTATAAGATTATCTTTCGAAAGTTTTTAAATGAAAAATAAATCGGCTGAGAATCAAAAAAGTGGATTGCGTTTGAAGTAACCTCAAAATAACATTGTTTTAATGAAGCTGAGTCGCACTCTGAGGCAATTTTAAGTCCACTCATGAGTGGCAAAGGCAAGGGACAAGGGACAGGACAATATCCTAAAAAATTACCATATATACATATGATAAGAGCCCAATCCCCCTCTCCATCAAACTAGGACACAGAGGGCCAGGGAATGGCTACTGATGACTCAGCAGATAGACCTACAGACTTTCCTAAATTTCTCATCCTTAGCTCACAATGATGGTGAGGTTACAGACACTGCTAGAAACTAACGAGCTGGACTTGGTCTCGAACTCCCGTCCAGCAGATGGCGAGATAGGGATGTTTCTATTGGCAAGCACAGAATAAATGTATTGATAATTATTTATTGAAGGAAAAATGTCTTTTTGCGCATTTGTTTCTATGATTTACTATCCCTCTTGCAAAGTGGCTGGATTTTATACAAACAGTCCTTGTTTGGTTTAGATTAGTTTTATAGGTTTAAAGTGGGATACTTGCATTCTTATATTTTAATTTGAGACCGAAATTAGGCCTGATGCCTTGCAAAGGAAATGAAAAAAAAAAAAATCTATATAAGGTTTAGGCGACCGTAGAAGCAACCTTATTAATTTCAAACCTGCGATCATCATACCATAGATCAGTTTTACTAACCTGAGGCAACTTCATATCAATCCCTGTATTTCTTTCTAGTATTTCAAAGGGACTATTTGCGTCAATAGGCGTAAGAGGAGATGATGATGATGATGATTTAAAAAAAAATTTGGGTAGGGAGGAGCAGCAGCAGCCATTACCTGGCCCTCCCTGGTCCTAGTTTGATTGAGACGGCACCTTGGGCGTTTATCATACATGGTCAGTCTCGGGGACATTGTTTCTTCTGGCAGCAGTACTTTTACAAACGATCAGAAAATTAGAATTTGTATGTTACGCATATAATTTCATCTTTTCTTATGGTGTAGTGACCTTAAAGTTATGCGATTGGCAAAATGACTTTTGTCAAAAAACCTAGTGTCTATTAAGTACATTTCTGTAAAAGTTCATGATAATCAAATTCAAATCTGTGATCAAAATACAAGAAAGTATAATAAGAACAACCAGATATCCTTATATTGACGTAAAAGTTTGTTAATAATTAGAATCCTAGCCCTGGTAGAATCAATTGTGTATTTTTTTCATAAAGAGAGAGAGAGAGAGAGAGAGAGAGAGAGAGAGAGAGAGAGAGATACATTTATTCATTCCTTATCCTTCGATTTGGTCCGTTGCAAACTATGCCTATTTCAGTTTTTTTAATATGACCCAAACGAGGAAGAGAGAGAGAGAGAGAGAGAGAGAGAGAGAGAGAGAGAGAGAGCTTCCTACGATTTGTACCATTGCAAAATATGCTTTTTTTTTATGCCCCAAACATTTTGCGCTCGAAATTTCCATTATGGGACAATAAGCCTTATGTATCCTTTTAAATGTGATACATTTATCATTCTTTTTGCTAATTTTCTTTTTCTCTACCACTAAAATTAAAACCATTTATTTAATTCTTTCTGGATTTTGCTGATTCCCCATAAAAAGAAAATTCAATTTATTCGTTCCAGTTTACTTTTTTATCGAAACAAATTTGAAAGTGGTTTCACTTATTTGGGGTTGATCAGAATTCCCCACGAAATAGTTGGTTCATTTTGCATATAACTTTGATATAAAAACACCCAAATAACTTCGAGATTAAAAACATCAGTATTCAAAAACTTTTCTCTCTGTCATATTACAGAAGCATTATGGAACGGGGATATTAAAAAAAAAAAAATTGATGAAAATCTATTTTGACTTTGTAAAGAAGAATAATTTCTCACATGAAAACCATGCCCCCAAATAAGATGAAATTAATGAAATAGAATCCCTTAATGTTTTTACAGTCAAATGAAGAAATTAACTAAATGTTTCGTTAATTTCTAGAAGGATGTGAGCTTCGAAAACGACAAGTATTTTCTAAATCCTGCCTTCGCTAAAATAGTTTAGCACATACATACTGACAGTATTTAACTAGATAGCCTTGCAGCTGCACTTACTTTATGAAAAGTCTTTTGTAATACTCTCTCTCTCTCTCTCTCTCTCTCTCTCTCTCTCTCTCTCTCTCATTACCAGTCAGAAAACAAGTCACAGACGCTATTGTTGATCAAGATAATTAATGCTATTCCCTCATCCAACCTCCTAACGACTTGAGCCTAATTTAATTAAGAATTCTCTTCTAAAAAGTCCATTTAAAAAGAGGCATTCTCTATTCTTAAACACAAAGACGATATGACCCTGGTGTTTAAATGTAGTATAAAAATTGACCACTAAAAATTTAACACTTTGGCAACATATTCTTAGTTAAGACTGAATTCGTTACCCAACAAGCTGGTTCATTAGTATCAGGTGTAACTACACATAAGCAATTATTGCACAGAGTACAATAGAGTAAAATATTAAACAATATTCAATATATTACATTTGGAAAAACTAGAAAACACTATGTTTGAACTTGAAGGCTGCTGCTCCCTCAAGCTCATCCCTTGGTTTGACTAGATTAACATGAAATTTTTAGTATTTTCTATTTTATATACAAAGAACACACAAACACAAGCATCCTTAATGTCACAGATATGTATGGAGAAAATATTTCACGCTGAAAAAGTTTTCACGTTAAACAATCCTTTTTTCGACATTATACCCAAAATGATCCTTGCTGTAATGTACAGTGCACGTTTTATAAACATTTTTCAATGTATTCACACAATTAATAAGAAAAGTAAATCCACAAACAAAGTTTGGAGCAAGCTTTGGGGGGTTTGGAGGAACCTATAGGTCTATCTGCTGAGTCATCATCAGCAGCTATTGCCTGGCTCTCCGTGGTCCTAGCTTGGATGGAGAGGGGGGCTTGGGCGCTGATCATATAATATATGCTCAGTCACTAGGGCATTGTCCTGCTTGCTAGGAGAATGTCACTGTCCCTTGCCTCTTCCATCCATGAGCGACCTTTAAACCTTCAAGTTGTCTAGTGACGTAGCTAGTAGACGCCTTGATAGTTAGGCTTAATAGATAGGAACAATGGGAAAGTTAAAGATTTGATTGCTAGTAATATAAGAAAGAGGTGCTGGGGGTGAATAAAACACTTTTTTATGTGAACTACTCCATAGGGAAACATCAATTTCAGAATTTCAGAAAATCCCAGAATCATATAGAATGATTCTGTAGTGTAATATATTACTTTTCACATTCTTCAAACTACAATTCAAATGTTAGTATATGTCATTTATTTATATTTCTGAATTTAAAGCAATAATTATTTACATTTTATCCGATTCGCTTTTAAGTCATTTTCTCTTAATTGGTTTGAACGTTGCTAATGGATTAGGGGTCTTTTGACTTATTTTCCCTCCTGTGGCACTCCTTTTCAAAGCAAGGAATCCTTCCTAATTTATTGCTTGGGTAAAGGCAATATACTATTCACTTATTACAGTAGAAATCTTATTACCTTTATCAATTGATCAAGTTTGTGTGGGGGAGAAACAAATTATATATATATATATATATATATATATATATATATATATTTATATCAATAAGAACTAGACTTCCTTATATTCTTAACTATATTCTTTTATAATACATTATGAATGTTATATACTGTAAACCGGAAAAATTTTCTTACCGTGTTTATTTCGCGATTTGTCGACGTTATTTGAATTCGCGCAGATTTAAATTCGAGGTTTTTGTGTATTCTCGCAAAATCTCCTTATAAAATAACCTATGGGAGAGAATAGAAATTCAATCTACAAATTAGGATATGCTCGCTACCATTAAACGAGGTTCGGAGAGAGAGAGAGAGAGAGAGAGAGAGAGAGAGAGAGAGAGAGAGAGAGAGGGAGATGGAAATAACTAAAAGATGGTACAGCTGTCCGTGTGATATGAGATCAGCTGGTGTTAGTAAATTGTGCTGCGGTATTCGCTCTATATATGCGGACAATTTTCATCACACAAATTGTGTAAACTTTAAAGCTTATGTTTTCAATTTTCTTAAAAGTACACGGTATGAGTTGATATGATTTTCTTATTGTTGTATATTATTTTATATCATCCTTAGAATGTAAAGTTTTTGGCCTCATTTTCAGAATGATATTGTTTTGAAATCAAACATCTTTTGTCTTATTGAGTATATCTCTCCTACATAATAAAGAGCAAGCCTCGGGTCTTATATATACAGTATATATATATATATATATATATGTATATATGTATATATATATATGTGTGTGTGGTGTGTGTATGTATATATATATATATATATATGTATATATGTATATATATATATGTGTGTGTGGTGTGTGTATGTATATATATATATATATATATATATATATATTATATGTATATATATATAT
>NC_090762.1:51474829-51479829 GCF_036898095.1 Palaemon carinicauda | reverse complement strand
TATATATATATATATATATATATATATGTGTGTGTGTGTGTGTACACATATACTGTATATGTATATACATATATATATATATATATATATATATATATATATATATATATTTATATATATTTATATTTATATATATATATATATATATATATATATATATATATATATACATGTGTATTTATATAGTATAGTCTACATAAACTGCAGGATCATCGAACATCCAATGAAAACCATCAAATTGAATTATCAATAGATTCTAACTTGCAACAGCATTTACTTCGTAACACAAATGAAAACTAATAAAATGTTTGCGTCTGCAAAGGCAAACCTACTCTCCTGTATTATACGCTGTTTTACATCTGCTTTATTTCTGTTTTACTCCTCTTAATGGACAGCTGTTTCCGTCTCTTGAATGAGACTCCTTTGTAAACACAGATATAACTCGTCCGAAACCATTCTTCGAATTTCGAAAGTCCCTTCATTATTGTTATCTCATTTCATGTCGCGAAGAGCAGTTTTTTTTTTTTTTTTTTTTTTTTTTTGATGAAGTGACTGGCGCAATTCTTGGAATTTGGGAGGTGCAGTTTCAATTTGGGGAAATATTGGAGTTTGATTTATGAAGCACTTGGGATTGGGTGAAGTGCGGGTTACGCCCAATATATCAACCTCCCGAATTAATTTCGACTGTCAGCCCCACGAAATTCATGGCGTTTTATTATTCCCGATTCGCTTTTCTTGATTGGCGAAGGGTTTCGGAAGTCCTTCGCTGTTTTTGTGTACGTAATTAGGTCTGAATAATTTTTGGGTTATTTTTGTGTTGACTGCTATTCTCGTAGAAGTAATTAGGCCCGAATAATTTTTTACTATTTCAGGATGTTAACCGCTGTTTAGGTCCGAATAACTTTTGGTTATTTTTGTGTTAACCGCTCTTTTCGTACAAGTAATCAGGTCCGAATAATTTTAGACTATTTTTGCGTTTACTGCTGTTTTCGAAAAATTAATTAGGTCCCAATAACTTTTGGCTATTTTTGGGTGTTAACCGCTGTTCTCCTACAAGTAACTAGGTCCGAATAGTTTTCTATTTCAGGATGTTAACTGCTGTTTTCATTCAAGTAATTAGGTCCGAATAATTTTAGGCCTTCGTTCAGGAAAACCACTTTATATATATATATATATATATATATATATATATATATATATATATATATATATATATATATGTGTGTGTGTGTGTGTGTGTGTGTGTATACTCACACACACATTATATATATATATATATGTATATATATATATATATATATACACACATATATATATATATATAAAAATATATATATATATATATATATATATATATATATATATATGTGTGTGTGTGTGTGTGTGTGTAGAATCAGATAAATTTCCAAAGTCAAGAATCGATAAAACTTTAAAAGTAAGTTCAGGGATTTTCAAAGTCTTCTGAGAAGCGAAAGTAATTTCTTCAGTATGTTATCGTCGCTCACATAAGGAGCGCAATTATTCTCTTTGATCAAGTAGTTGCCTCGGAGGGAGAGATCACTTGTGACGACTGAACGCTTTGGAGAAAGATACGATCTTACCACGAATCGCTAACGAAAGTGTATCCCTTTCTTAAAACATCTTGATGTTTCTTTCTCTGTCTCGAATATATTAAAAGGTAGTAGGTTGGCCAGGGCACCAGCCGCCCGTTGAGATACTACCGCTATAGAGTTGTGTGGTCTTTTGACTGACCAGACAGTACTACATTGGATCCTTCTCTTTGGTTACGGTTCACTTTCCCCTTTGCCTACACATACACCGAATAGTCTCGCCTAATTATTTAAAGATTCTCCTCTGTCCTCATACACCTGAAAACACTGAGATTACCAAACAATTCTTCTTCACCCAAAGGGTTAACTACTGCACTGCCATCGCTCAGTAGCTACTTTCCTCTTGGTAAGGGTAGAAGAGACTATTTAGCTATGGTCAGCAGCTCTTCTAGGAGGACACTCCAAAATCAAACCATTGTTCTCTAGTTTTGGATAGTGCCATAGCCTTTGTATCATGGTCTTCCACTGTTAGAATTCTCTTGCTTGAGGGTACACTCGGGCACTCTGTTCTGTCTTGTTTCTTTTCCACTTGTTTTATTAAAGCTTTTATAGTTTATATAGGATATTTATTTTAATGTTGTTACTCTTCTTAAAAATTTTATTTTTCCTTGTTTCCTTTCCTCACTGGGCTATTTTCATTGTTGGAGCCCCTGGGCTTATGGTATCCTGCTTTTCCAACTAGGGTTGTAGCTTAGCATGTAATAATAATAATAATAATAATAATAATAATAATAATAATAATAATAATGAATCGCTAACGAAAGTGTATCCCTTTCTTAAAATATCTGGATGCTTCTTTCTCTGTCTCGAATATACACACAGGTACACAGGCACACACACTCATAAACATACACACACCTAAAAGGGTGGAGTTCTTCAGTAAATATTCATCGTTGGATGGTATATTTCTTTCACTTGCTTTCTATACGTCTGCCTGTCTATATCTCTCTCCTGCTTTCTATCGAAGCTTTCCCTTCAAGACATTTGCAAAGCATATCATCGTACGTCATCTGAAGACTAGATGTTATTCGAAAAGCTGACGGCAAATACAGAATTTGGGGAATATATTTCTGCCAATGTCAAAATCATCTTGCCTTGGTGTCACTAGCATCCAAAAATTCGAAGTAGTGGTAAGATTTTAGCATTAATGCAAGCACTTGGAAACGGAGATGGCAGTTTTCCTGACTATCTTTCATATTAAGAATAACATACTATCTTTAGTGACCATCCACTGGAAGTTAGTGCGTCGTACTCGTTTCAGTTAGTGCGTGATACTCGTTTCATAGAACATCAACACCAACTTTGGGAGTGATGAGGTGGTTGAATATTGTAATTTACTAGGGGCATTCACTTTCAATGTACTTTCAATTGCCTTGTATCAAATGGTTAAAATTCTCTAGCATAACTACTTTTCACGGGAAAAATGTCCATGACATATATATACAGTATATATATATATATATATATATATATATATATATATATATATATATATATATATATTTGTGTGTGTGTGTGTATATGTACATATATATTTATCAATTTATATATGTGTATATATATATATATATATATATATATATATATATATATATGTGTGTGTGTGTGTGTGTGTGTGTGTGTGTGTGTGTGTGTGTGTGTGTGTATGTTGAAAGTGCGATTTGATGGCCTCGTTAAAAATGGGTAAAATATGTAATGATAATATTTCGATGATGTATTAAGTCTACTTTGTGGTTTTACGAAGCCTAGCATACAAAGCAAATCACAGATTGAATGTGGTCTTACAACGACACATTTGGTGAGTTTTTTTTTATGAAGAACCAGTTTCACGTTCTGGTTATAGGACATAATGAAGGATTCACAAGTGCCAAGGACGAGTTAAGTACAAATTGTATGAGATACCAGTCATATATGGACTGTTTTAGTATCACTTGTGGAACATTGTGTTAGAAGAGGTTTTGCCTTATTATTAGTTATAATTCCAACGATTCCCATGATACAAAGCAGTTTTTACCAATTATTTTTTTTTCCTTCCCCCCCCCCCCTCTGCACTCAGTTTCACCATTCAGATTTTTCCCTTTATGTGTATGAAGGAAAGAGTTGTCAAAACACAATGTGACTATTTACTAATTTATTTTAAAAATGTATAAATATACTGATAAAAAAGCATACGCTCTCTCTCTCTCTCTCTCTCTCTCTCTCTCTCTCTCTCTCTCTCTCTCTCTCTCTCTCTCTCTCTCTCTCTCTCTCTCTCTCAGATATGAGAAAATTCATCTGACTTTTTTATTGGTAGAAGGCAGTGTAATTATTTCCCCCTTTGGGGAAATTTCTTCCAACTTGGGAAATGCTGATGTAAAGGTTTCTTTATATTCTCAAAATAAATTGAGCAACCTCTTTAAAATCCCGGATGTAAATCTTTGCCCCTATATTTTTGTTCCCTTTGCACACTGGCATTACTTGTATTCCGATTGGCAATTGATTGTAATTCATGGTGTACTATTTTCTAGCAGTGTAGCTTGTAACTTGAGGCTATTTGAAGTGGAATTCTTTTACTTGGTTGTTTATTTTGTTTCTGAATTTAATTCTAATACCTTCGAAGTTCCGTTACTTCTCTCACGTAACCACTGATATCAGGCAAACTGATTAAGTGAATTTCTCTTTATTTTAGACTTCTCTCTTCGTCTTTATCTTTATCTTACATTGCATAATAGTGTGCGCTACCCGTCAGAAATGATGGCTGATTATTTAGATATTTATGTTCACATACACACACACCTTTCTCACCAGGATATGACTACTCCCTCACTCCTTACCCGAGGGACGTGGAGGGCTAAGCGTGATCGAATTATTACTTTTATTACTAGCTAAGCTTCAACCCTAGATGGAAAAGCACGATGCTATATGCCCAGGGGTTCCAACAGGAAAAATAGTCCAGTGAGGAAAGGAAACTAGGAAAAATAAAATATTTAAGGTACAGGAACAACATTAAAATAAATATTTCCTATATCAACTATAAACACTTTAACAAAACAAGAGGAAGAGAAATAAGACAGAATAGGGTGCCCAAGTGTACCCTCAAGCAAGAGAACTCTAACCCAAGACTGAGGAAGACCATGGTACAGAGGCTATGGCAGTACCCAAGTCCAGAGAACAATGGTTTGATTTTGGAGTGTCCTTCCCCTAGAAGAGCTGCTTATCATAACTAAAGAATCTCTTCTACCCTTACCAAGAGGAAAGTAGCCACTGAACAATTACAGTGCAATAGTTAACCGCTTAAGAGAATAAGAATTGTTTGGTAATCTCGGCGATGTCAGGTGTATGAGGGCAGAGCGTAATATGTAAAGAATAGGCCAAAGTATTCGGTGTATGTGTAGGCAAAGGGAAAGAATC
>NC_090762.1:51467329-51469829 GCF_036898095.1 Palaemon carinicauda | reverse complement strand
CACATCACCCATATCCAGCCTCATACATCCATCCGTCCGAGCTTTCCTAGCCTTATTTTTTACTTCCGTCAACGAAGTTGGAAGTAGGTTATGTTTTACCCGCTGTTTGTGTGTGCGTGTTTGTTTGTGAACAGCTTCCTGGCCACAATTTTAATCATAGAGTAATAAAACTTGCAGGGATTAACTATTATGTAAAAAGCTGGAAAGGGAATAGATTTTGGAAGATCAAGGTCGAGCAATATGTCTAATTCACGTAATTAGCCATAATAGTGGACATCGTTGTCACAGAGACTTCAAACTTGGTTCATATTCAAGTACATGAAAATCTACGCCAATTAATACATGTTAAGGTCATAGGTCAAGTTCAAGGTCGAGCAAAAGGTTGAGAAATAAGCTGCAGCGGCGGAGGTCTGCGTTCTACTGAGGCCCCTCTAGTTATTATATACAACACATTTTTTTTCTATATCTTGACTCTCCCGTCTTTCCAGTAGTGACCTTCCAGCAATCCATGTCACCTTTCTCATCTCGGTAACGTGCAATTTTCAAAAGAAGATCTTCCTTTGATAGTATTTGAAATAAGTCGTAGATGACATGTAGGATTAAGAATTATGCCGAGAACTTCAATTTTCAATACAATCAATTTTTTAATTGAGGTCTAAAATGTCCAACTTAGAAAAATGTGTGTGAATTAAAATAACTAAATCTGTGCATGGGTCATTTTATTCCAGTTTTTTAATCCAATACTATACTATGAACTTCAATTTTGAATACAAATAACTTTTCAATTGGGGTCTAAAATGTCCAACTTAGAAAAATGTGTGAATTAAAATAACTAAATCTGTGCATGGGTCATTATAATCCCTTCTTTGAATCCAATACAAAAAAAAAAAAAAAAAAAAAAAAAAAAAAAAAACCATAAGCGCATTGATTCTTTAGAATGACTGAACTTCATTTGCATATATATTAGCGCAGCAGTAAAGAAATTCCTGTAAACTTTAGCCGCTTCTCTTTCCTAGTTACGTAACACCTGATGCAGTGGGTAAACCTGTTGCGATGTATTCTTGCCAAATAACTTTGGGAGAATTGCTTGCATGTTACACATAACCTGTGCTTGGTTTTCAGTTGAAATTCTCATTTATATAGAAACTATTTGCTTTACCACATTGCCAACATTTATCGTTACAATCTCTATGGTTTTTCCATTGCCAACAGTTAACGTTAAGATCTCTAGTTTTTCCATTGCTAACAGTTAACGTTAAAATCCCTATAGATTTTCCATTGCCAACAGTTAACATTAAAATATATAGTTTTTCCATTGCCAGCAGTTAACGTTAAAATCTCTATAGTTTTTCCATTGCCAACAATTAAAATCTCTATAGTTTTTCCATTGCCAACAGTTAACGTTAGAATCTCTATAGTTATTCCATTGCCAACAGTTAACGTTGAAATCTCTATAGTTTTTCCATTGCCAACAGTTTACGTTTAAATCTCAATAGTTTTCCGATAAATTTTTGTGAAAAGAATTTGTTTTATAAAATTTACGGTATGGAATATTTTTGTTTCTTGAGACCAATACTAAACTCACTAATAGTGGCGTTCCTTCCAATAAGGACATCTGGCATTTCAAAAAAGGGCGTGTTCTTGTCTACAATTATTGTTTGCTTTCGTCAGTACAAAAGTAATCTCTCTCTCTCTCTCTCTCTCTCTCTCTCTCTCTCTCTCTCTCTCTGTATATATATATATATATATATATATATATATATATATATATATATATATATATATATATATATATATATATAAAGATAAATATATATATATATATGTGTGTGTATTTATATGTGTACATATGTGTTTATGTATGTATACTGTATATAGGCTATGTATATATTGTACAATATATACTGTACATATAGACATACATTTGTATATATGTATATGTATGCGTGTCAATATCTATATATATATATATATATATATATATATATATATATATGTATATATATATGTATATATATACAGTATATATATATATATATATATATATATATATATATATATATATATATCAACAACAAATTCAGATGTTTCTAGTCCCTTGCAGAACAAAGGCCTGAGACATGACCTTATTTATATAAGGGGTTTGGCCATTTCATCACCACACTGGCCACTGCGGATTGGTAATGATGGGAGGTTTTAGTCCGATAGCTCACAGCGCATGCGCATCAACTTATTATGCGTGGCCCTAACTAATACAGCTGTGCTGATCATGAGGATTTACAATGTCTTTCATCACGTGAAGGTATCACCACGCAGAAAGGGAGTACTGTATATATATATATATATATATATATATATATATATATATATATATATATATATATATATATATATATATAGATGTATATATATATATATATATATATATATATTTATATATATATATATATATATATATATATATATATATATACACACACACATATATATATATATATAT
>NC_090762.1:51454829-51462329 GCF_036898095.1 Palaemon carinicauda | reverse complement strand
CGTTTGATGAAATTATTATCAAGTTTTGGATGTAGAATTCTCCAGCGCCCTTTGAGGACTTAACGATTCATGTAAATCAACTTGATACAACTTCGTATGGCAAAAAAAAAATCCATAATTCTCTTCGAAAACTTTTGGTAGCATTCGGAACTCCATAGCAAGTGAATACTCATTTTTTTTTTTTTTTTTTGGTAATAGGAGTCTTAATTTATAGGAATGTCTATTTTTGTTTGTTTGTTATAGGAGTGTTTTTTTTTTTTTTTTTGTAATAGGACAGCCTTCTTTTACTTTGTGATAGGAATGTCTTCTCTTCTTTTCTTTTTTCCTGTTATAGGACTGACTTCTTGTTTTTGTGATAGGAATGTCTTCTCTTTTTTTTTTTTTTTTTTTTTTTTTTTGTTATAGGACTGTCTTTTTTTTTTTTTTTTGTAATGGAAATGTCTCCTATTTTATTGTGATAGGAATGTCTTCTCTTCTTTTATTTTTTTTTTTTTTGTAGGACTGTATTCTTTTTTTTTTTTTTGTAATAGGACTGTCTTCTTTTTTTTGTGATAGGAATGTCTCCTCTTCTTTTTTTTTTTTTTTTTGGTTATAAGAGTGTCTCTTTTTTTAATAGGAGTGTCTTCATTTCTTTTTTTTTTTGTGATAGGAGTGTCTTCTGATATTTTATCTCCCCATATCTCTCTCTCTCTCTCTCTCTCTCTCTCTCTCTCTCTCTCTCTCTCTCTCGCTCTTCCTCTCTCACGTGGATCACTGCATAATTGAGGAAGTTCTTTTTTTATCAAAGACTTGTGAGAGTGATCGGAGTCGTTTCGTGAACTTTGCCATTCGTCAACGACTTTTCTTTCGTCATTTGTGTCGCTCTGTTCCATTTCTATCTTGGAGACCTTCGTCAATTCAGATTTTTCTTTGAACGTGTAACAAAGTGAAATAAGGTATATTGTTTTTTTGCCTTTAATTTCCACGTCCCCTTAGTTTTTATCTCTAAATTCCAATTATTATGTGTTTTAGTAATATTAAGATTATGATTAGTATTAAGATTTTCAAAATTATTATTATTGAAATTTTGAAATCATTATTATTATTAAAATTATTAACATTATTTTCATAGAAATTATAAAAATATATTAGCCTTATAAGAATTATCAAAATTATTAACATTATAAGAATATTACAAATAAAATTATTAAAATTATTCATAATTTATTCCTTTGTATTATTATTATTATCATTATTATTATTTTTGTTATTAGTATTAATATTATTATTATAATTATTATTATTATTATTATTATTATTATTATTATTATTATTATTATTATTATTATTATTATTATCCTTCATTTCATTGTCATTTTCATTTTCTAAAAAGAAGATTTTTCTTCTTCCTTCACTAGACGAATTTGATCTTATGTCAAATGATTACACCAATACATAAGTATTGAGATTCAGTTTAACTTATCATTAGGTGGCTACCAAAGGGAAATGAATAATATAATCATGTCGTATGAATATTTGAAGATGAGATCATGGCGAGGGATAGATGGAGATGGTTTGAGCATGCTCTTCGCACTCCATAAGAGAGATTAGATTGTGACAGCTGAGAGAAGGTTGTGACTCAAAGACAGGATGAAAGCAACTGAGTGAGTTTATTATAGAACATGTACCAACCGTGTGTCACACGATCGTACAAGATCACCAAACTTATAACTGGGAGTTGAAAGACCCAGGCTTACATGGCTGAGGACTATGAAGCGTAAAGTAGGAAGTGATGAATGAAGATGTATTGATTTAAAAGCTAATTGAGGCCCCTTGCGTCAATACGCGAGGAGATGAGGATGATAAATATTTGAAAGTATAGAAAATGTTCTTGAGAAACACAAGTAACCAGTCGTACAGACTTAGTTTGCTAATGGCGGAGATAGATCAGTTGCGTCTTAGCATAGACCTTGAAGTTATTTTTACACTCATTCTGAGTCTCAATTCTAATCTCAATTAACGTAACGAAACTAATCTGAATGAAGCACAATTATCTGATATCCATGTGCACTTAATTTGCTTTTTGTGATAGCATTATTTATGCAAAATTAGCATATTTTTTTTTTTTGTACTTTTTCCTCGTCTCAGCGCTAATTACCTGAGTATTTCTAACCCCTCTTATGTCAAAGTACAGTTAATATTGCATTTTTGTTGCTTGGTATCATTTTGTGGTTTGGTCTTCCTGCAATCCTACAAAGAAAAAATATATTAGATTTTAACTCAAGTTTTAACAAGGCTGAGAAACCTTTACCCTTCGTATATTATTATTATTATTATTATTATTATTATTATTATTATTATTATTATTATTAGCTAGGCTATAACCCTAGTAGGAAAAGCAGGATGCAATTTTTTGCAAGGGCTCCAACGTGGAAAAGTAGCCCAGTGATCAATGGATATATATTTATTTCCTTTGTTCAGTGGGCTACAAGAGAAGTAATTAACAATTGAAATAACATATTTTAGAACAGTAACCACATTTAAAAAGATATTTCATAAATTAAATTTAAAAAGAGACTTAAGTCAGCCTCTTCATCATAAAAAAATAACATTCGCTGTAATTTTAAACTTTTGAAGTTCCACCGATTCATCTCCCTGATTAGGAAAATCATTCCACAACTTGACCAAAGCATGGAATAAAATTTTTAGAATACTGTGTAGTATTGTTCCTTTGACAGAGGCGGCATGACTAGATACCTAGTATACAACAACAACATCAACAACAACAACAACAACAATAAACAACAACAGCAACAACAGATAAAGCATTTTCTAGCCCACTGCAGGACAATGGCCTAAGACATATCTTATTCATGTCTGGGATTTGGACAGGTTTCATCACCACGCTGGCTACTGGAGATTGGTGATGGTGGAGAGTTTGGTCTGATCACTCACAACAAACAAACCTAGTATGGGTGACCCTGACAAGTACAGCTTTGCTGATCATGGCGATACCCAAACCCTTTCACCAGGTTAAGGTATCCTCATGAAACCTATTTTTGGTAACATTAAGAATATAAGTTGCTTAGACCTTAGAAAACAGCATACAGGCGTTGTCTGGTCAGTTTAGATTTGTTAAAAGCCTGGTTTAAATTATCATACTGTTCAGATTTCTAACATTAGTTACAAGCAATATTTAGTCATTCTACAAATATCAAAACTAGTGTTTATATTAATATTGGAAGAATCCTTTGTATATTGGCAGGAATATTATAAGTTATTTTCAATAGATTAATTATATTGAAACTAGGCTAATATTAACAATGCATTTTATACACAATAATTTTCCTATTTTCCAAATAATTCAAAGAAAGTTTATCATAATGAAAACTGAAATGCCTCATCTAAAAACCGTGCGAAGGGGGACTTCTATGCATAAGAGACTGCATTAACATCAGATCAAGTCAATTTTAAAGCAACAAGCTCTTATCAAAGATCATTTATCTTCTGATCTATACATGTTTCCATAATAAAACAGATAACAAGAAGAGGCTGAATTTATGGAAACTTTAGAATGTGAAAGTGATGTTAATGGCTTTAATTTTTTTTACCACTTTAGTGGTTTTAATAGATTGTTGCAAAATTACATGGCATGTCATATTTTTATGTAAACTATACTTTTAAATATATTCAATAAACAGTAGCTAAAAACATTCTTGATGTTTCATCATATCGTTTTAGTTATTTAAATAATAAGTAAACAGTTTACCTTCAATTAGAAATGGTGTTTCATCTATTAGAAGGGCAAGAATATCTTGCTATAAAATCTTAACATTACACTTCTCTCTCTCTCTCTCTCTCTCTCTCTCTCTCTCTCTCTCTCTCTCTCTCTCTCTCTCTCTCTCTCTCTCTCTTTTGTCAGACATATATGGATTATTGATGGGCACGATTACCTCTGAACATCTCTATTTCCTAACATTTACTTGGAGCCTTTGAAAACCGAATGAGAAACGAATGGAATCATTTCCTCCCGCGCCGTGGTATTATGATTCGAATTCACGCGTGCTACCAAGACACAATCTCACACACACATATATATGTGTGTGTATATATATATGTATATATACACATATATACTGCATATATAAATATACATTGATGTGTATATATATGTACTGTATATACAGGATTTTGTATACTGTATATGCATGCATATTTGTTTGCACACACACGCATATATATATATATATATATACATATATATATATATATACATATATATATATATATATTCAGTATGTACATATATGCTTAAATACACACACACACACATATATATACATATACATACAGTATATATATATACTACCGCTACAGAGTTATGGGGTCCTTTGACTTGCCAGACAGTACTACATTGGACCCTTCTCTCTGGTTACGGTTCATTCTCCCTTTGCCTACACACACCGAATAGTCTGGCTTATTCTTTACAGATTCTCCTCTGTCCTCATACACCTGACAACACTGAGATTACCAAACAATTCTTCTTCACCTAAGTAGTTAACTACTGCACTGTAATTGTTCAGTGGCTCCTTTCCTCCTGGTAAGGGTAGAAGTGCCAATTTAGCTAAGGTAAGCAGGTCTTCTAGGTGACGGACACTCCAAAATCAAACCATTGTTCTCTAGTCTTGGGTAGTGCCATAGCCTCTGTACCATGGTCTTCCTCTGCCTTGGGTTAGAGTTCTCTTGCTTGAGGGTATACTCAGGTACACTTTTCTATCTTATTTCTCTTCCTCTTGTTTTGTTAAAGTTTTTATAGCTTATATAGGAGATATTTATTTTAATGTTATTGTTCTTAAAATATTCAATTGTTCCTGGTATCCTTTCCTCAGTGGGTTATTTTTCCTGTTGGAACCCCTGGGCTTGTGGCTATATACTTTTCCAACTAGGGTAGTAGTTTGGCAATTAATAATAATAATAATAATAATAATAATAATAATAATAATAATAATAATATATATATATATATATATATATATATATATATATATATATATATATATATTATATATATACTGTATATATATATATATATATATATATATATATACTGTATATATATATATATATATATATATATATATATATACTGTATATATATATATATATATATATATATATATATATATATATATATACTGTATATATATATATATATATATATATATATATATATATAACCTGAACGATCATACCGAAATATATTTCTTCCTCAATATGGATATTTCCCTTTTATAGAGCAATTTGTCTGCCCTATCTTCAACGCCGCTTTGTTCAAAGCTTTTCAAAGCAATAGAGAGAGAGAGAGAGAGAGAGAGAGAGAGAGAGAGAGAGAGAGAGAGCGGGCGAGCAACGACCGGAATATCACTGCTCGCACCTTTTTTTTCTTTGTCCTGGATTTTTTATGTCCTGGACTCAGAGCTTTCAATATCCCGGTGGAAATCTTGATCCCCGAGGAAGATTTATTGACAATACAAATCATCACAAATCATCACAAATCGTCAAAATTCGGTTCGCTTCAGACAAAGAGCCGCCCAGTTTCCTCAACATTACACCGAGATTTGGACCGGTGCCAACTACGCTTTTCCTCAAAGATATCTTTAGTATGTACCGATCAATTTTGTGTAGTTATTTTTACGGGTTATCTGCACATGGGGAGGAAGATGGACGGAAAGGAAAGGGAATGATAGAGGGATCAATGTGGTGTTTGATATGTTTCATACACGCACACACACATATTCATATATATATATATATATATATATATATATATATATATACGTATATATATACGTATATATATATATATATATATACTGTATATATAAATATATAAATATATATGTATATATATATATATATATTTATATATATATATATATATATATATATATATATATATATATATTATTTACACGTATATATATACTATATATATACTATATATATATATATATATATATATATATATATATATAAATATATATATATTATTTACACGTATATATATATGTAAATATATATATATATATATATATATATATATATATATATATATATATACAGTATTATTACAGCTGGAGAATTACCTTTAATTCCAGAGATCCAAAACTCACCTGAATATATCACATAAGTCTGTTACACTCGAAAAATAATACCCGAGCTCTGAGAATATTACACAACTCCCAAACGACAATATATAAAAACCCTGAATATCCAAAGGTCTCTCATATTACTCAAAACAAAAACTAGGATTATTTTATGTGAACTATTCAAAACAAACCTCTTACTTCGGTTCTTAGTCAGGAATCGAGAGAAATGCTGAGAAAAATATTGGTGATTGAAATAATACAGACCTTACAAAAATAAATATTTTCTATAAAAAGTTAACAATACAAAAGAATTAACACTCAAAGTAATCACAGTCCAGATATTAAATCTGAACTAAACCTTAGACAAAAGAAAGACATTTTGAAAAAAATTATACAATCACTTGTTTTCACCGGAAATTTATTGATAAAATTATTTAATTTTGACAATTAATGAAATGAGTTAACACTTACACTCTAATGAACATTCAATACTGAGATTTACAAATATGTAACTGTTACACTTACTCACAGGGCCAGTTACAAAAATTTATGTTAAATGTACTTGCATTAACACACTACACTTGAACTAACATCGAATAAATTTTACCAACGTTTAAACAACACTATACACGATATATGTTGGGTAAAAATCACTTATTCACGTTTGAAAAGACACACACTTGAGAGGAGAGAGTACAGGCAAACTTTGACTCTTTCAAAGGGATAGGCTGGATCTCTTCTGCTGTGTATGCATTCCTAGTGGATATATATATTGACTTAATTCATCTAGATTTTCTAATAGATCATTCTTATAGCGTGGGGGCATGGCTCTATCGTGGTAATGTTGCCAGCGTAGTAATTTGAAAATGGGCCACTAACCTTGCTTGCGAGGCAACCCTCTCTCAGCAAACTCCGCCCACCTACCTCTTGTGACGTCTAATTCAAGAATTTTCATGCATTTTCTAACCATGGGGAAACATAAAAAAGGACGTAATCCCTCGTACTATTACCTCCTGTGTGTGTGTGTGATACAGCATACCTAAATGAGATTACATGAGGCTTCGTAACAAAATTACATGAAATAAAAAGTTAATTCTTAGAAATAACGTAAATTTACATATACGAAACTGAATGAAAATACAATTAGATGAATGACGAAAGGGTTATGTAATTTACATACATTTATTTGAACCTACGAGAGTGGAGCTCACCTAACGGGCTGGCTATAGATCTCTTAAATACACATACGAAATATATGAATAAGATATTTACTCTTATACTAGACCAGCTTCGTAAGAATATATATATATATATATATATATATATATATATATATATATGCACACACAACAACAACAACAACAACAGTAAA
>NC_090762.1:51447329-51449829 GCF_036898095.1 Palaemon carinicauda | reverse complement strand
TTGAGAGGTGGCTAGGCACTGAGCATTTATAGAGTCAGTCTCTAAAGCATTGTCCTGCTAGTGCATTGTCAATGTCCATTGCCCCTTCTATTCATGAGCGACCTTTAAATCTGTCTTCTCCCTTCTCTTACACTCCGTATCTTTACCCTTCACTAAAGATATAAATATTAATTAAGTTTGTTTCTGATTGGCTTAGAGAAAGAACACATTTTTGGTTTACTGAAATGTTATTTGTCTTGTTCCAATAGCAAAGGAAGGAAGGATTAAAATAAAAAAGAAATTCAGAAAACAAAGCTGGAATTAAAACGATATGTACTACGGAACTCAAAGAATGTATTACATAACCCTAACTAATTATGTAAAACGAATGTTATTATTATTACTTGCTAGGCTACAACCCTATTTGGAAAATCAGGATGCTATAAGCCCAAGGGCTCCAACAGGGAAAATAGCAATATCATTTTATCTTTCAACGTTTGAGTCTTTATGGAATGTCACTCAGCTTCGTTACCTCAACTCAATAACAAATAGTTTATAGACCTTTAATTATGTATCTTAGTAAAGGCTAATTATGTTTTATGTGTAATTTAGCACAGACACAGAGAGACAGACACACACATAAATGTATATATATATATATATATATATATATATATATATATATATATGTGTGTGTGTGTGTGTGTGTGTGTGTGTGTGTGTGTGTACATACACGCACGCGCACACACATACACACACCCATATGTGTATATAAATATATATATATATATATATATATATATATATGTATATATATATATATACATACATATATGTGTGTATATATATATATATATATATATATATATATATATATATATGTGTGTGTGTGTGTGTGTGTGCGTGTGTGTGTGTTTGTATATTATTTCATCATCAACACTCGTGATTTACATACATTCAAATATTATGCCACAAATACCTTTTGATATCAAATGCCCTCTACCTCTCCAGCACAGACCCCAGGGAAATGATATGTACTTTTGCCCTGGCAAGGGGATAAACCTAATGACTAAGGTTCGAATCCTTGCCCGGGTAGAAGTACTTATCATAAAAAGAATTTTCCCTTTAGTCTGATATCCTTATGTAAGATCGAATTTAAAGGGTATTTGTTGCTTGATATCTAAATGTACTGTATATGAATATATGTGTTCATGCATGTATGTATATTGTAATGAAAACGATTGCTCGGTACGTAGTTATAGGATAAGAAAATAAGATGAATCAAAAGTATACGGAACCGTGGATGAGATATTTATAAAGAAATACATTTAGAAATAGGTAGTAGTGAAAATGGTTATGGAAATCAGCAAAAGTTTGAGAAAGAACATGAATACAGCTTAAAAATTATAAGAGGAAACATTTTAAACAAGCAAATGGACCTTAGAATACAGAATGGAGATAGACAAATATCAGAAGGAAATTGAAATTATAGTCCTTGTTTATTGAGTGAATAGCCTTAAGAATTGTTATTAGTGAATAAGAAGAGAAGCTTATCAGAATGATACAAATGACTCGGAGCATCAGAGGATGTTTCTGGAACTGACTATAGGGAATTATGGAGGAGAATGGATCTGAATGAAGAGCAAGAAAACAAAAACTTGCAGGATTTGATGATATTGCACGGGATAGTAGTATGGTGGTGACAGCGCGACTGATTGAATACCAAGTTATGGCTGATAACGGAAAATGTTCCATCAGAATAAAAGAGAGAAGGAATAGTCTTGCTATAATAGAATAAAAGTGATAGAGATGAACATACGTATCACAGAGCCATCACTTCCCTAAATAGGTTTTTTTTTTTTTTTTTTTAACAGAATAATTCATAAAGGAAAGAGCAGTGGTGGTTTATATAAGGAAAAAAGTGGAGGTATATTTTGCTATAAAGTAAAGCCTGCCTGACACTTGCGCGCATTTTTGCCACGCACTGGCACGCATTGATGCGTGCCACAAAGTGGCACGCACTGGGTTTTTTCCCGCACTGTTCACGACCAGTTCACGACACGTTCACGCATAGTTCATGACAAGTTCATGCCACGTTCACGCCATGGCACGAATTGGCACGCCTAGTTCACGACAAGTTCACGACACGTTCACTCATCTTTCCGCATCATTCCGCATCGTTCGCGCCAGTTCACGAATTGGCCACTCCATATAAAAACGGGGCTTCTCCAATCCGAGGACATTCTTGGATTGGCTTCGGAAGAGACAACAAAGCTTTCTGTCAGAGACACCATTGCATTGAGGAGAAGAAACGTATCTTTTTCGTTTGTATTTTTTGTTGCCCTTTATTTTTGTTTCAATAAGAAAGCATTTGATTTACATATAAATAGCAGACATGAAATATGTACAAGTATTAAGAAAGCATTTTATTTTAACATTAAAATGAGCAAACATGAAAAGTTTTTAGGCTGTTGATTTTAAGCTAATAGAGGAAAAAAGTGTGTTGAAATAAGAAATCATT
>NC_090762.1:51439829-51442329 GCF_036898095.1 Palaemon carinicauda | reverse complement strand
CATTGAGATTGTGCTGCGTGCTTGAAATGTTGATTTCATTGAGATTGTGTTGTGATCTTAAAATGTTGCTTTCATTGAGATTGTGCTGCGAGCATAAAATGTTGATTTCATTGAGATTGTGTTGTGATCTTAAAATGTTGATTTCATTGAGATTTGTGCTGCGTGCTTGAAATGTTGATTTCATTGAGATTGTGTTGTGATCTTAAAATGTTGCTTTCATTGAGATTGTGCTGCGAGCATAAAATGTTGATTTCATTGAGATTGTGTTGTGATCTTAAAATGTTGATTTCATTGAGAGTTTGTTGTGATCTTAAAATGTTGATTTCATTGAGATTGTGCTGCGAGCTTAAAATGTTGATTTCATTGAGATTGTGTTGTGATCTTAAAATGTTGATTTCATTGAAATTGTGCTACGAGCTTAAAATGTTGATTTCATTGAGATTTGTGCTGCGATCTTTAAAAAGTTGATTTCATTGAGATTGTGCTGCGAGCTTAAAATGTTGATTTCATTGAGATTGTGTTGTGATCTTAAAATGTTGATTTCATTGAGATTGTGCTGTGAGCTTAAAATGTTGATCTTAAAATGTTGATTTCATTGAGAGTTTGTTGTGATCTTAAATTGTTGATTTCATTGAGATTGTGCTGCGATCTTTAAAATGTTGATTTCATTGAGATTGTGTTGTGATCTTAAAATGTTGATTTCATTGAAATTATGCTACGAGCTTAAAATGTTGATTTCATTGAGATTTGTGCTGCGATCTTTAAAAAGTTGATTTCGTTGAGATTGTGCTGCGAGCTTAAAATGTTGATTTCATTGAGATTGTGTTGTGATCTTAAAATGTTGATTTCATTGACATTGTGCTGTGAGCTTGAAATATTGATTTCATTGAGATTGTGTTGTGATCTTAAAATGTTGATTTCAATGAGATTGTGCTGTGAGCTTAAAATGTTGATTTCATTGAGATTGTGTTGTGATCTTAAAATGTTGATTTCATTGAGATTGTATTGTGATCTTAAAATGTTGATTTCAATGACATTGTGCTGTGAGCTTAAAATGTTGATTTCATTGAGATTGTGTTGTGATCTTAAAATGTTGATTTCATTGAGATTGTGTTGTGATCTTAAAATGTTGATTTCATTGAAATTGTGCTACGAGCTTAAAATGTTGATTTCATTGAGATTTGTGCTGCGATCTTTAAAAAGTTGATTTCATTGAGATTGTGCTGCGAGCTTAAAATATTGATTTCATTGAGATTGTGTTGTGATCTTAAAATGTTGATTTCATTGAGATTGTGCTGCAAGCTTAAAATGTTGATTTCATTGAGATTGTGTTGTGATCTTAAAATGTTGATTTCATTGAGATTGTATTGTGATCTTAAAATGTTGATTTCATTGAGATTATGTTGTGATCTTAAAATGTTGATTTCATTGAGATTGTGCTGCGAGCTTAAAATGTTGATTTCATTGAGATTGTGTTGTGATCTTAAAATGTTGATTTCATTGAGATTGTGTTGTGATCTTGAAATGTTGATTTCATTGAGATTGTGCTGCAAGCTTAAAATGTTGATTTCATTGAGATTGTGTTGTGATCTTAAAATGGTGATTTCATTGAGATTTTGTTGTGGTCCTAAAATGTTGATTTCATTGAGATTGTGCTACGAGCTTAAAATGTTGATTTCATTGAGATTGTGTTGTGATCTTAAAATGTTGGTTTCATTGAGATTGTGTTGTGATCTTTAAAATGTTGATTTCATTGAGATTTTTGCTGTGATCTTTAAAAAGTTGATTTCATTGAGATTGTGCTGCGATCTTAAAATGTTGATTTCATTGAGATTTGTGCTGCGATATTTAAAAAGTTGATTTCATTGAGATTGTGCTGCGATCTTAAAATGTTGATTTCATTGAGATTGTGCTGCAAACTTAAGATGTGGATTTCATTGAGATTTCGCTGAGAACTTAAAAGGTTGATTTCATTGAGATTGTGGTGCGAACTTAAAATGTTGATTTCATTAAGATTTCGCTGCGATCTGAACATGGTGATTTCATTGATATTGTGCTGCGATCTTGAAATGTTGATTTCACTGATATTAAGCTGCGCTCTCAAAATATTGATTTCATTGAGGATTTTTGCTGCTATCTTGAAATGTTGATTTCATTGATATTAAGCTGCGATCTTGAAATGTTTATTTCATTGAGATTTCGCTGCGATCTGAAAATGTCGATTTAATTGAGATTGTGCTGCGAACTTAAAAGGTTGATTTCATTGAAATGATTTCCGACGAACGCGGGATTCTTGTTATGAAAAAGTAATGAGTTTTTCAGCTTTCTCGTGACCTGATGTGAAGAAGATTGAGAAGCGTGAAAGAGGTTCGAATAGGTAGTCACGTATGTTTAAAGCATTTAACGTGTATTTTAGAGATTTGTTTGCATGTAAAAGATCTTTCTTGATAGGTGAAGCAGTTAATCTATATTTTTAATATATATACTATATATATATATA
>NC_090762.1:51432329-51434829 GCF_036898095.1 Palaemon carinicauda | reverse complement strand
ATATGAATATATATATATATATATATATATATATATATATATATATATATATACAGTATATATAATAGGATATATATACATTTCTATATATATATATATATATATATATATATATAGTATATATATATATTATATATATTTATACTGTATATATGAATATATATATATATATTATATATATATTATATATAGATATATACATATATATGAATGTGTGTGCTTAAGCATTAAGCCCATCACTACAGATTAAATATGCATCAATCTTTTAAACTTCCAAAACATTAACCCCATTACACACTTACAAAGAAGGCTCATGAGCATTGCATTAAGACTTCTAAACTCATTGCGCCACTCACCCCTGTTTTAAAGGCTCTCATGCACTTCCAAGACGCCAAGACCCTTAATTTTCGCCAAAATATTTCACAGAATTTATGTAACTCTTTCTAGGCCTTTCTTTTCTCCTACTTTCTTTATCTTCTGAATTATACACAATTTCAGTTACCAGTATTCACCCATTCTTTCCATATGACCGGTTCACCTTCGAACGCACTGACCCATCCATTCACCAATGTTAATCATCTTACCACTTTTAAGTGCCTCCATTTTTCTAAGTCTGAAATCTATTCCAGAAAGTTCATGTAATCTTAATAATGAATGGTTTTCTCAACAACCTCTTCATACATTTCCAATTTGGGTTTCCGCTGCCAATTCATTTTACTCCCAAATCTTTTTTCCACTGGCTCTTGCCTCACTTATTCCTCTGGTATATTTACTTCCAGATCCTTATATGAATAAACCTCTTACATTTTCACTATCCACATCGGCATTCATTGCTCTATCTACCTGATCGCCACAAACCTTCATAAACTCACTTTTCTTGACGTTCATTCTCATATTTTCCAAACACTTCCCAATTCCTTTGTGTGTGACTGAAGCAAGTCAGCAAGTCAATACTAAAACCTTTGATCAAAAGTTGTAGTAACCTATAGGAAACCTCCCCGCTTGGCAATCTGTTGAACCGGGGTTCGAGTCACGCTCAATCTCGATAGTTTCTCGTAGTGTCTGCAACATTACCATACATGTGAGCTAAGGCTGTGGGGTTTGGGAGAGCCTATAGTTCTACCTGCCATTGCCTGGCCCTCCCTGGTCCTAACTTGGGTGGAGAGGGATCTTGGGAGCTGATGATATGGATATATGATCAGTCGCTAGGTCATTGTGTCACTGCCCCTTGCCTCTGCTCTCATGAGTGATTTTTGTGGTGGCCTGGTGGTAGCGTCCTTGCCTGGTGATTGCCAGACTGGGGTTCGAGTTCCGTTGAAACTCGTTAGTTCATTTGGTCGCTACAACCTCATCGTCATTGTGAGCTAAGGATCGGGGGTTTGGGGGAGCCTATGGACTATCTGCTGAGTCATCAACAGTCATTGCCTGGCCCTCCTTAGTCCTAGGTTGCGTGGAGAGGTACCTTGGGAGCTGATCATATGAATATATTGTTAGTCTCTAGGTCATTGTGTCACTGCCCCTTGCCTCTGCCATTCATGCCCGACCTTTAAACCTTTAAGATGGTAGAAAGACAGAGTATACAGTACACGTTGGTTTTCGATCAAGAAATAACTAAAAAGCGATGTATGGTTGCTTTTGCTTTCCTTTGCGAAGTTTATCCCCTACAGCCATCTTTTCGACGGATCTAAAGGGGTTTGTTTACATCATTTCCCTTCGGTTTAGAGCCTCAGAAAACAAACAGGAGCTTATGGATAAGGGCACACTGCCTAAATTCAAAGTACACCGGGTCTTGTGACATCATGACACCTATGTATCGCTTTGAGACCTCCTATCTATCTAGTCATTAGATAGATCGGCTGGAAGCAGAGTAGTGAACTCCCGGTATCAACGGCTTTTGTTTAATGGACACTGGTTTTTTTTCGAGACCGTAATGTGACAATTTTCTTAAGGTTAAAGACGAAATAATTTTCTTCCGATTATTTTTGGCTTTACTAATACTTTTGTAATTAGATAATTTCAGTCTATATTAGCAAAGTAATCCTTTGGCTGTAACTTTCGTGTAAATTAAACTACACTGTAAAAACCGTAATTTTAATCGGAAATTCTCAGTAAGAAAATACTGTTCTCACCCGTATTTCAGTGAAATACAGGCGACCGTAATTTTACCATACTTTGTTCTTATATTTTACGGGTTGGTGACCGTAATACCGCTCCTTTACGTCAATACAGTATATCCGTTTTCAAAACGGTAAAAATCCTGGAATAAATGTTGCCAAACATTTACCGTTTTTTTAATGCACATTTTTAACAGCTTACATTTTTTACTATAATGTATAGCATTTCTGCACTCATGAAAATATAATATAATATATATATATATATATATATATATATATATATATATATTAAAATTGTATGTATTTCAGTGGTAGATTAGCATATTATCAAAAGTATACAATCCGGCTGTAGATAGGATTATGAATATATACTGGCTTTGCGT
>NC_090762.1:51394829-51414829 GCF_036898095.1 Palaemon carinicauda | reverse complement strand
TTTGAAAGAGAGAGAGAGAGAGAGAGAGAGAGAGAGAGAGAGAGAGAGAGAGAGAGGAGAGAGAGAGAGAGAGAGAGCGCTTTCATGTTGACCTTGCCTTGTACCGAAGTTTCATAGACAGATATGCGATCTTTCACAATGTTTTTTTTTTTCTAAAACTGCTGTGTATTAGGAGAGAGAGAGAGAGAGAGAGAGAGAGAGAGAGAGAGAGAGAGAGAGAGAGAGAGAGAGAGAGAGAGCTTTTGTGTTGACCTTGCTATGTATCAGAGTTTCACAGACAAATCTGCGCTATTTCACAATGTTTTTTTTTCTTCAAAACTCTGCTGTATTTTGTTTCTTTATTTATTTATTTGTTTTTTTTTTTTTTTGTAATTATGAACATAATGAAGGAATTAAACGAATGTGAGACTGGAAGAGAATTTCTTAAGCTGAAGAAATGAGAATAAAGTTAAACTGTATGCTATTACTGCAATTGAAGTCTCTCTCTCTCTCTCTCTCTCTCTCTCTCTCTCTCTCATTTCATTTCCCAGTTATATATAACTCATCTAATTCCCCTCCTTTCTCTATATCATGAATAATCGTTAAATGTTTCTTAATTATTATAACAAGTCATTAGAGAATTCGGATATTGGTAGTTCTCTTATTACATGTTCGGCCTATACAGTGTATCTCCATCCAACATTGGGGTTTTTCCCGTTGTTAAGCATTTTTTTTCTTTTATCTTCATTCGTATTCTATAACCTGAATTACATACAAGCATTATTCAGATACTGATACTTATCGTGTTATGTATGCTTCATCATCGTTTGGGATAACCTTCATTAATTTTATTATATATTATTAGCGTCATCTTATATTTATAAGTATGGTAATGTTTTTACCATTTCATTTAAGTGCTGAGGGAGAAAAAATATTTTTCTTGTTTTCCAATTTTTGACAATTTATCTGTCACTTAGATGGTCTCGATAATTGCATTCGAGAGAGAATGACTTAAGGTACCCTGACACTTGCACGACTTTTTCGTGGCAAGTCGTGACATTTTGTGGCACGAACTGGAAAATAAAAACAAAAACAAAAATTACCTCAGAATCACAGCTGACCTGTCCACATTGACACGAACTGGCACGACGAGTTCACGCATAGTTTGCGCACTTCCCGCATCGTCCCGACTAGTTCACGAACAGTTTGGGCATAGTTCACGACCCGGTCACGAAATTTTGTCGTGACCAAAATTTTGAACATTTCAAAATTCTCGTCACAACATGCCACGATGTCACGACGGGTTTACGAACACTTCACGCCAGTTCACGACAAGTTCGCGCCAGTTCACGACAAGTTCGCGCCAGTTCACGACTCGAGTCGTGACAATGCGTGCCACAAATTCGTGCAAGTGTCAGCCTGGCTTTACATATTCATGTTAATCTGAACATGACCGTTTGAGGTCTTTTAAATCTTGATGTTTCTACTACCCTTGGCGCCAGTGAACGTATTTTACGTCCACTAATTACCAGTATTTTTATTTTATTATTCACGCATATAAAAGTTTTACAAAATATGTAGCATTATATGATAATAGAACTGTAATTTATTCACATCCTTGATAATATATGTTGTAAAGTTATATCTATTTTTGTTTATGTTTTGAGATGAGTTGGGTAAAATGTCCCCCAAAAAGGCTAGGGACTTGGATGCTAAATCCTTTGGTGAGAAGTTGGGGCTGAAAGGGTTAAGTTTTCGAATACTTCCAGTTGGGGCTGAAAGGGTTAAGTTTTCGAATACTTCCCAAGATTTTATTCATCTTAAAGCCCTCACACCTGCAATTACAATAGTCTATTGTACATGTCCCTGTTGGAGCCCTTGGGATTATAGCATCTTGCTTTTCCAACTAGGGTTGTAGCTTAGCTACTACTACTACTACTACTACTACTACTAAATAGTTGATGGTATAGTCTGGGAAGATGTGACATACAAAGAATAGGCAGTTTGAGAATTGGTTACTATATAGCATGTACAATAACTGAGCGAAGGGGCCAGCGGATATTCACTTTAGGGATAAGGATATTAACAGACTAAAGTTCCTGTCCAACAACTTTGTAACTAGTTAAATTATTCACAGGATAAAGTTGATTCCTAAGTAGATTAAGTCTAAATCTCAAGATAAGACTTTTAAAGATTATTTCTCCGGGAACAATAATTTTTACTTTTATGATAGCGTTTCGAGATTAGATTAAGCTACTTTGGAAGCCTGAAATAGGATAAAAATATATAATTAAATTCGTTGCATAAAGAATTTAATTAGAATATATGGACTTGAACAATGTACGGCTGGCTGGCTGATATCATCAGTAGAGTTACGATTTTCATAAGACTTTGAGGATTAATTCCCAGATTTACTTTTGTTATCCTTTAAGATTTCGAAAGTTAAATGAAATTTTCATTATTATCATCTCCTCCAACGCCCATTGACGCTAAGGGTATTTATATTTTTATATGATACACTGTTAAAAAACGGTAATTTTAATCGGAAATTCTCCGTAAAATATACCGTTCTTAGCCTTATTTCAATAAAATACAGACGACCGTAAGTTTACCTGACTTTGTTATTATAATTTTCGGGTTAGTGACCGTAATATCACTCTTTAACTTCAATGTATCCGTTTTTAAAACGGTAAAAATCCTGGAATGTTGCCAGGCATTTACCGTTTTTAACGGCAAAATTTTAAGTGTAGGATACTTCATTTGAAATAAACTTGATCTCAGTTTTCCCTCATGCGATAATAGTTCTGTTAAAAAGAAAAACGATGTAAATGCACCGAGCAATTTTTTAAAAACCTGGTAGGAATTTTTGGGCAGCTGTACAGAACGGCGTAGATGCTCGGGAAATTGTTATTGTACTAAACCTGTAGGTTGACTGACAAGAGAAAAACAGATATATAAAATATATGATTTTAGATATATGAAGCATATGATTATGTATGTATATATATATATATATATATATATATATATATATATATATATATGTATATGTATATATATATGTATATATATATATATATATATATATATATATATATATATAATTTATGAAAATAAATATATATTAGAAAAAAACAAATATATAAAGTTCAAAGAGGGAGAAGCGATAGTTAAGTAAAATTTTCATAGAAAACTGTTAGGATTTGAAATGCTGTTTTTCAAACATTCAATCAGAGAGTAAACCGTTGGAATACGAAAATAGATTGTATTTTCAATGATGAATATACATTACATTGATTGATGAAACTTTACCAAATAACAATTTGATGAATAGGGGACGAATAACAAAATTTCTCCTGGAAATTGGAAAGTTTGTTATGTATGGAGGAAACGTAAAAGCTGTTGGTTTGGTTTGTTATTCGCCCAAAGAACAGGAAAAGGTTAAAGGGGTAATGTTATCATCATCATCATCATTCATCGTCATCATCATCATCTACGCCTATTGACGTAAAGGGCCTCCGTTAGATTTCGTCATCGCTGCCTTGAGCTTTTAAGTCAATACTTCTCCATTCATCGTCTAGTTCACGCTTCCTTAGCCATGTAGGCCTAGGTCTTCCAACTCTTCTATTGCCTTGTGGAGGCCAGTTTAAAGTTTGGTGAACTAATCTCTCTTGGGGAGTGCGAAGAACATGTCCAAACCATCTCCATCTACCCAATACGTGTCCATATATGAAATGAAAGAGAAGGTTGTGACGTACAGAGAGAGTAAAATATATGAAACTGAAATGTCTCTGACATTTCTCACGTGTAGAAGCTTTCCAAAATGTAACAAATTTATTGGTGAAATTACTTAGAATATACGAAATTATCTAATAAATTCTCCAGTATGAGAATTCAAAAAGATTTTAATATACCACTATTTAAGATAAATTATGGTGCTGGAGATTTATTAAAAAGGTGAAAATTATATACAACATTCAAATTTAGAATTAATTATTGATGGACCAAATGAGGTCCGGCAGCATGGCTCCGAAATTGAAGATAATGATGAAGCAGTGCATGTTGGTGATTGATTGCGGGATAATTACGAGAAAGGTTAATTGTACTTAATTTGGTTTATGTTCTGTAAACGTTTGTAGAATCTTAATTGCGAAATAAGAATTGCATTGACAGATTAATTTATCTTTCTTTGTTTGGCAGTATGTTTGTATTTGATAGATGTGCAAAAAAAAAATGGTTAATTAAACAAATTAAAAACTGGTACTCTTCGTTTGTCTGTACAATGTATTGTATATAAAAATAGACTTATTCTTAAATCTTTCACTTCTCTGTACACTTTCCTTTAAGTTTTTTTTTTTTTTTTTTTTTTTTTCCTTGATTATATGTTTACCTGATTGTAGGAAGCACACCGACTAAACTTGATTGCTGGAGAATCACTAACTTTTCTTTTCTCTTCTAATAGAGGTTTTCCGGAGATGCGCAAAGAAAAATAATTCGACGTTTTCCTTTGGGTTTCATTCATAAGAAAAGATATAATGGTCACTGTAGTTTAAAGCTTTCTCTTTTATTTAAGTTTCGTATCATGGACATGAGTCATGGTATGACAATGAAATAATCTCCAATAGATTTAGTAGATTTCAGAACAAGACCACAGAAAGATATTGGGAGGGACAGGATTAGAAATGAAACTCTTAAGAGAGATTACTCGAGTGCCATATGTGGATAAGATCATAGTGGAGGGTAGATGGAGATGGTTTGGGCATGCTCTTTGCATTCCCCAAGAGAGATTAGTTCACCAAACGTTCAGCTGGGCTCCACAAGGCACTAGAAGAGTTGGAAAACCTAGACTAACATGGCTGAGAACTATAAAGCGCGAAGTAGGAGATGATGAATGTAGAAGTATTGAATTAAAAGCTAAAGATAGAGACGACTGGTGAAATCTAACCGAGGCCCTTTGCAAGTATAGGCGTAGGAGGATATGATGATCACCCACACCCTAATTTCTTTGTGATTTCAAGAAAAATATTCTTGTTTTTTTTTACGTTTTATGAAAATGATGCTGTACTGCTACTTCTCTGGCGAAACTATTTTTAATAACATTCTCACGGTATGTTGGAAGCCCTTAAAAAAAGACGTTGCATTCCCCAGAGAATGTAAAAGTTACGCAGTGTAAGTCAAATAGCTTCTGCCAGCAATGCGAGAAGGAGTTTTTTTTAAGCCATTTTTGTACAAAATATGTGTTACAATGAATTTTACCTCCGTTAACGAAGTTGGGAGGAGGTTATGTTTTGGCTTCTGTTTGTTTGTTCGTGAACAACTTCTTGGCTACAATTTTACTCATATAGAGTATTGAAACTTCCATGGATTAATTATTATGTTGAGAGGTGGAAGGGATTTAGTTTTGAAACTCCTAGGTTAAAGGTCAAGGTTAATATAGAGCAAATGGTCGACTGTATTAACCCTAAGGCAAGCGGGTCTCGAGAAATAAGCTGCTGGGGTGGAGGTATGCACTTTTATAGGGCTTTTCTGGATATCATGTGGAATAGTTCAAATTTATTTTTTTTATCCACTGACATAGGTTTTCAGCGTAGGCTAAGTTTTCTAACATTTTCCTTATTGAAAATGCTTTATCAAATATACCTTTCCTCATGTTTATAAGATATGATGTTTTTCCATGAGATTATTGGACCTTTAGTTTTTTCAATGATAAAAATAAATAGTCCATGTTTTCTAAGAACAAAACTTGCTCTGTTTGCTTTTGTATTTATTCACAAATGATTTTACTTGTCAAAAGAAGACAAAAGCGAGGTCGTAACCCATTTAATGGCAGAGACAAGGGACAGGGACATTGCCCTAGCAAGCAGGACAATGCCCTAGAGACTGACCATATATACATATGATCAGTGCCCTAACCCTCTCTCCATCCAAGATAGGATCAGGGAGGGCCAGGCAATGGCTGCTAATGACTCAGTAGGTAGACCAGTAGGTTCCCCCATCCTCCCAACCCCCCATCCGTAGATCACAGGGATGGTGATGTTGCAAACACTAAAGGAACTAATAAGTTTGAGTGGGATTCGAACTTATTTGGCGTTCACCAGGCAACTACCTTTTAAAACTTGGAAAAAAGTGTGGACAAAGTAAAGCGAAATCGAATCTTAAAAATGGAGAGGTTAATAACAATGATTATATAATGATAATAATTTCGTTAATTCGGTTCAAGAGACCCGCAAGTAAGTATATTTTCGACGTAAGCAATATTTTGTTTTTATAAAGCCTCTTGTACATTGCCTATAAACGTAATGAACACGAAAGAATACATTCAATCTTCCGTCATTAAAAACATATCTTCTTAAATAAGCTTCCATTAGAAGTATTGTAGAGTACTGTACGTGTAACATTTGAATGAGAGAGAGAGAGAGAGAGAGAGAGAGAGAGAGAGAGAGAGAGAGAGAGAGAGAGAGAGAGAGAGAGAGAGAGAGAGCAATATAATGTATGAGCGTGTATGAAATACACGTGCATTGCACTTCTATGGTTACTTCTGATTTGCAGTTTATTGTACGTATGGATAGTTGAGCCAAAGCACATTTTTAGGAATGATGTGATCACGGTACAATAAACTGTAATATTAACGCATTGATAATGGCCACTTTACCTTGAAGTTAGCATCTCTTCGTCTTACTGGACTTGGAAGAAGTTGGAATTGGAAGTGAGGAATTCGTTTTTGGAGGAAGATGGTGCTATGGTTGATAGTGACGATGAAACTATAATTGCTGTAGTTTTTTTTTTTTTTTTTTTTTTTTGTAAAACCATATGTCACTGACAGTGGCATTTCTGAGTCAAAATTCTCTCGAAACCTTCCGTTTTTTCCTCTTACAAGGAACTGGTCTAAAATTTCCTGGATAGTGTTCCTTCTCTTTATTGTCTTGAATTGTCTTATAAGGTAGGAATAAATCTTCAAAACCGGTAGTTGTTTTAACAAAAGGTTTTGCTGAAGGATCCTGGGACTCAAAGCTTGACAAACAGATAAATGACAAAAAAACCCACTTCATATCTTTATGCTTGAATTTCCTTGGTTCTAGTTTAGGGAAACTTTCTTCAGATTTCTGTTGCTCTTTTAACTCCAGATATGTTAATTTTGTTAGTATTTATAGGCGAGTTTCTATCAGCTGTTCAAGATCTTCCTCAACTCCATATGCAGTTCCTCACTGAAGGATACCAAATTTATCGATGTTCCTTACTGGCATATCAAAACATTTAAAGTCATGAACGAATTAAGTACACCGTTTTTTTCATACACCATTTATTGAGGTTTGAGTCCCTTCTGTTCAAGAAGCTCTTATCTTTAACAATGCCTGATAGATATTGCAGTTCTTCTAAAACTCACAAATATTCATACCGTTCTCTGCCAAAGTAGCATCAATTATCTGACGTTAAGTATGCCTTAAACCGAGTACCTCTTAAATATTGTTAGGATGCCTTGGGTTGTATAAGAGAGGTGATGTTGGATGGCAAGATAACAATTTTCACTTTTGGGTTTAAGTAATCTTCAAAGGAAGTTTCTTTACTCTTCAATACTCCATGGCAGATGGTATAAAGTAATCATTAAACCATTCTTCGGAAATGGCAATGGGGAATCATGTCTTCGGGAAGCATTGACTATTTTTTTTGGAGGGGGGGGGGGGGCGGGTGTTGGTTCCTGGTATTACTGTTGTGGTAGACTAACAGCTTCTTAAGCTTCAATACACCAGTAACATTACCCACTAACATTGTTAGCTTACCTTTTACAGGAGGCTACTATGGCATAGTTTTTTTCTTCCATAGAAATCACCACAATATAATAAAGAGTAAGTGTCTGGCAATATATATATAAATGTGTAAATATTTCTATCCGGTCACGCTCACCCTTCTGAGAGGAGGTACCCCGAAAGGGAAGGAGGAGGGTTGGAACGGTTGAATCTGTGTGCGTGTGTATGTATATCTTTTTGATGGGTCGCGTACACTGTTAATGAACGATCGAGCATTCACTTTCGGAGGATTTTGTTTTTCATTAATAGTATTCTATTTTATTGAGATCCCTTAATTTTAATTTCATTCAAACTAAAGCAATTAATGAACTGATATTAAGCTATCCATAACTCACACCAAATGAAGTGACTTTTTCTTTCCAATATTTTTTATTCAAGTCCTCAAACAAACACTTGGGCTTCTCTTGAATTAACATTTGGCTTGTATGAATTTGTTCATACATCTGCTTTCTGTTCAAATGGATACGGAGATAATGTCTTTCTTAACATTTATAATAGTTTTCAATGACGGAGTCTCTTCAGTAAAGTATTAGATGACAAGGTTTTTGTAATGGGTATGTAATGGTGGATACAGTTGTCCTTGCCAGGCCTAAGACACGTGGAGTGTTAATAACTTTTTCACCTTTTTCATATCTCGTTATCATGTTTGATCTATTTTGTATTGTAATGACATGCCTTTTAGGTTTCTTAGCTTTATCTTTCTTGGGGGACATAGCCAGCCGCCCGTTGAGATACTACCGCTAGAGAGTTATGGGGTCCTTTGACTGGCCAGCCAGTACTACATAGGACCCTTCTCTCTGGTTACGGTTCTTTCCCTTTGCTTACACAGACACCGAATAGTCTGGCCTATTCTTTACAGATTCTCCTCTGTCCTCATACACCTGACAACACTGAGATTACCAAACCATTCTTCTTCACCCAAGGGGTTAACTACTGCACTGTAATTGTTCAGGGGCTACTTTCCTCTTGGTAAGGATAGAGAGACTCGTCAGCTATGGTAAGCAGGTCTTCTAGGAGAAGGACACTCCAAAAATCAAACCATTTTTCTCTAGTCTTGGGTAGTGCCATAGCCTCTGTACCCTGGTCTTCCACTGTCTTTGATTGGAGTTCTCTTGCTTCAGGGTACACTCAGGCACACTTCTATCTAGTTTCTCTTCCTCTTGTTTTGTTAAAGTTTTTATAGTTTTTATAGGAAATATTTATTTTAATGTTGTTACTATACTTAAAATATTCTATTTTTCTTTATTTCCTTCCCTTACTGGGCTATTTTCCCTGTTGGGGCCCCTGGCCTTATAGCATCCTGCTTTTCCAACTAGGGTTGTAGCTTAGCGTTTAATGATAATAATAATAATAATAATAATAATAATAATAATAAGAAGAAGAAGAAGAAGATACAAAAGGATAATTTCAACGCGTATGTACTATCTGTTTGGGTACTCCCTGTGCAGTAAGGGTATGACAGGGTGCGCCTCCTCACAGCTAGGTGCGTTAGGAATTTCTGTGTACAACTGTACAGAACAGAATAAACTGGTAAAGAACTAAGGCATGTAGGTAGTGGTAGGCCTTCTTCCTGCTGATTGATTGATTGAGCTTTCTGGCACTCTTCATATGTTATTGTTTTTAATATCGTTATCATTTATTTAATTTTTAATGAGGTATCTTAACTTTACCCTTTTATTATTTTATCAATCCTAAACTAAGTATTAATCCCACCATACTGATAAAAACTGTTAACGAAATATCTGCAAAAACTGTTAACGAAATAACTGTAAAAACTGTTAACAAAAATATTGAAAAAACTGTTAACGAAACAACTGTAAAAACTGTTAACAAAAAAATTGAAAAAACTGTTAACGAAATAACTGTAAAAATGTTAACGAAATAACTGTAGAAACTGTTAACAAAAAAAATTTGAAAAGACTGGTAACGAAATAACTGTAAAAACTGTTAACGAAATAACTGTTAAAAGAAAATAAAAAAAAAAACTTAACGAAATCTGTAAAAACTGTTAACGAAATCAAACTGTTAACGAAAAAACTGTAAAAACTGTTAACGAAAAAACTGTAAAAACTGTTAACGAAATAACTGTAAAAACTGTTAACGAAATATCTGCAAAAACTGTTAACGAAATAACTGTAAAAACTGTCAACGAAATATCTGCAAAAACTGTTAACAAAAATATTGAAAAAACTGTTAACGAAACAGCTGTAAAAACTGTTAACAAAAAAATTGAAAAAACTGTTAACGAAAAAACTGTAAAAACTGTTAACGAAATATCTGTAAAAACTGTTAACGAAATAACTGTAAAATCTGTTATCGAAATATCTGTAAAAACTGTTATCGAAATAATAAAAAACTGTTAACGAAATACCTGTAAAAACTGTTAACGAAATAATAAAAAACTGTTAACGAAATACCTGTAAAAACTGTTAACGAAATAACTGTAAAAACTGTTAACGAAATAACTGTAAAAACTGTTAACGAAATACCTGTAAACACTGTTAACGAAATAACGGTAAAAACTGTTTACGAAATATCTGCAAAAACTGTTAACGAAATAACTGTAAAAACTGTTAACAAAAATATTGAAAAAACTGTTAACGAAATAACTGTAAAAACTGTTAACAAAAAAATTGAAAAAACTGTTAACGAAATAACTGTAAAAAATGTTAACGAAATAACTGTAGAAACTGTTAACAAAAAAAAATTGAAAAGACTGGTAACGAAATAACTGTAAAAACTGTTAACGAAATAACTGTTGAAAAAATAAAAAAAAACTTAACGAAATCTGTAAAAACTGTTAACGAAATACCTGTAAAAACTGTTAACGAAAAAACTGTAAAAACTGTTAACGAAAAAACTGTAAAAACTGTTAACGAAAAAACTGTAAAAACTGTTAACGAAAAAACTGTAAAAACTGTTAACGAAATATCTGCAAAAACTGTTAACGAAATAACTGTAAAAACTGTTAACGAAATATCTGCAAAAACTGTTAACGAAATAACTGTAAAAACTGTTAACAAAAATATTGAAAAAACTGTTAACGAAACAACTGTAAAAACTGTTAACAAAAAAAATGAAAAAATTGTTAACGAAATAACTGTAAAAACTGTTAACGAAATACCTGTAAAAACTGTTAACGAAATAGCTGTAAAAACTGTTAACGAAAAAACTGTAAAAACTGTTAACGAAAAAACTGTAAAAACTGTTAACGAAATATCTGCAAAAACTGTTAACGAAAAAACTGTAAAAACTGTTAACGAAAAAACTGTAAAAACTGTTAACGAAATAACTGTAAAAACTGTTAACGAAATATCTGCAAAAACTGTTAACGAAATAACTGTAAAAACTGTTAACAAAAATATTGAAAAAACTGTTAACGAAACAACTGTAAAAACTGTTAACAAAAAAAAATTGAAAAAACTGTTAACGAAATAACTGTAAAAAATGTTAACGAAATAACTGTAGAAACTGTTAACAAAAAAAAATTGAAAAGACTGGTAACGAAATAACTGTAAAAACTGTTAACGAAATAACTGTTAAAAAAAAATAAAAAAAAACTTAACGAAATCTGTAAAAACTGTTAACGAAATACCTGTAAAAACTGTTAACGAAAAAACTGTAAAAACTGTTAACGAAATAACTGTAAAAACTTAACGAAATATCTGCAAAAACTGTTAACGAAATAACTGTAAAAACTGTTAACGAAATATCTGCAAAAACTGTTGACGAAATAACTGTAAAAACTGTTAACAAAAATATTGAAAAAACTGTTAACGAAACAACTGTAAAAACTGTTAACAAAAAAATTGAAATAATTGTTAACGAAATAACTGTAAAACCTGTTAACAAAAAAAAAATTGAAAAAACTGTTAACGAAATAACTGTAAAAACTGTTAACGAAATACCTGTAAAAACTGTTAACGAAATAACTGCAAAAACTGTTAAAAAAAATTGTAAAAACTGTTAACGAAATAACTCTCCAACTTTTACAAAGTAACAAAGCCATCCGCTCTTTAGTCGAAAAAAAAGTTACGCAATCAAAAAGTTGGTAAATGTAGCTCGTGTTTTCAACTTCATACATACGGGGTAATTATGATACTTTCTAGTGATGTTATTCATACTGCCATTACTGCATTTGCATAATGAACATATGTATTTATTAATTTCATTAATCGAAGAAAATTAAATATTTTTATCACCAGGGTGCCACGTCGAGATTGACGTAAGGTCGTGTAAAATGACGTAAAGCCGATTTTTTTTAATCAACTGACGTATGTCAAACCTACTTAAAAATGAGCGTTACTGATATCGATAATGATTACAGTAGCATGTACATTAATCTCAGTTAATGGACATCTACATATACAGTACCATATGCATCTCCCCTATACTGTATAATAAACAGCTATATACAGTATCTAACTATATTTTTTTTCTGTCATGCTTAGCGGCATTGCCATACTTTATTATTATTATTATTATTATTATTATTATTATTATTATTATTACTAGTTAAGCTACAACCCTAGATTGAAAAGCAGGATGCTATAAGCCCAAGAGCTCCAACAGGGAGATATAGCCCGGTGAGGAAAGGATATAAGGAAATAAAATAAACTTTATTAGAAGTAATGAACAATTAAAATGAAATATTTTACGATCAGTAACAACGCTAAAACAGATCTTTCATATATAAACTAATAAAAGAGACTTATGTCAGACTGTTCAACGTATAAAAATTTACTACAAGATATGACTACAAGGTCTTTCTCATCCCACAATCTCCCACAAATTGCCGAAATGCCGAGTTGTAGTTAGGAAAGGGGAATGGAGGAGAAGCATTGCATCTGTATGCGAGTTTAAAGGTTTAAAGGTTTAAAAGCCGCTCATGAACGGCAGAGGCAAGGGACAATGACATTGCCCCAGCAAGCAGGACTGGGCATTAGAGACTGACCATTATATCATATGATCAGCGCCCAAGACCCCTCTCCACCCAAGCTAGGACCAGGGAGCGCCAGGCAAAGGCTGCTGATGACTCAACAGATAGACCTATAGGCTCCCCCAACCTTAGCTCACAGGGATGGTAAGGTTGCAGACACTAATGGCACTAACGAGACTGAGCGGAACTCGAACCCTCGACTGGCAAACACGGGGCAGAGACGTTACCTATCATGCCTATATGTGTGTGTATACACATATCTAAATATTTAGTCGTCATTTTTGACGGGGCGCGTAAACTAAAGCTCTAAAAGGGACTTTGCCCTTAGCCCCCCCCCCTACACCATAAAAACATTGAAATTCAAGTATAGTATATTCAGGTATTTGAAACCTCAGTGACCAAATCATTTCACTAGCATTTTATGGATCAAGAAGTAAAATATGACTTCGGAGTTTCTAGGCCACTTACATGGTTATGTAAGACCTAAATTGTTTATTATATTATTACCTCTGCCAACGAAGTTGGAAGGAGGTTATGTTTTACGTTTGTGCGTTTGACATGTGTGTGTTTGTTTGTGAACAGTTTCCTGACACAATTTTGAATGTAGAGTATTAAAACTTGCGGGGATTAACTGTTATGTAATAAGCTGGAAATGATTGAATTTTTGAAGGTCATGGACAAAGGTCAAGGTTATGGTCAAGGAAAATGTCCGGTTCACGTAATCAGCCATAAGTTTGGACATTGTTGTCACAGAGACTTCAAACTTGTTTCATATTCAAGTTTATGAAAATCCACGCGAATTAATATAAGTTAAAGTCAAAGGTCAAGGTCAAGGTTGAGCAAAAGGCCGAGAAATAAGCTGCTGCTGCAGTTATTGTTGTTATTATTATTGTTATTAGTATTACTACAATAATAATCCAAGCTTAGAACCTTAGTTGAGAAGCAGAATGCTACAAACTCTATGACCCAAAAAATAGAAGAAAACCATTTAGAATAGATAACACAGCTTCGGTCATTCATTAACTCTCTTTCCTTCTTCTTTCATTGTTAAGGCATAATTAGATCTTTTCAAGATAAAATTATTTTTACCCCAAGATAAAACGGTTTTATTTTTTTTTCCAAGATAAAACGGTTTTATTTTTTTCAAGATAAAACGTTTTTCTTTTTATTTCAAGATAAAACGGTTTTATTTTTTATTTCAACATAAAACAGTTTTATTTTATTTTTCAAGATAAAACGGTTTTATTTTTTTTTCAAGATAAAACGGTCTTATTTTATCCTTCAAGATAAAACGGTGTTTTTTATTTCAAGATAAAACGGTTTTATTTTATTTTTCAAGATAAAACGGTTTTTTTTTTATTTCAAGATAAAGCGGTTTTTTTTTATTTCAAGATAAAACGGTTTTATTTTTTATTTTTCAAGATAAAACGGTTTTACTTTTTTTTCAAGATAGAACGGTTTCATTTTTTGTACAGTTAAAACCGTTATTATTTTTTTTCTGTTTAAAATGGTTTTATTGTTTCAAGTTAAAACGGTTTAGTTTTTTCAAAATAAAACGGTTTTATTTTTTCTGGATAAAATATTTTTTTTAAGATAAAACGATTTTATTTTTTCTGAATTTTTTTTTTCAAGGTAAACGGTGTTATTTTTTTCCAGATTTTTTTTTTCTTTTTTCAAAATTATATGGCTTTATTTTTTCTGGATAAAAGTATTTTTTATTTTTTAAGATAAAACGGTTTTATTTTTTCAACATAACCTTTTTTTTAAGGAGGCTTTTAGTTAATTTCACTTTCATTATTGGAAATGGTTTCATATTTCACATTAAGATAAATTATTTAATTAATTCCCTGGGAAGTTCCTCTTGTATGTTACTGTTAATATCAAAAATAACTTCCTAAGAACATTCATTTATAAGCAATCCCTCTTTACTGAAACTTTAGTTGCCATAAATAAAAGGGCGTTTACCATAAGTCACTTGAGGCATCATAAAAAATCCTCTAGATTTATTTCTTACGTATAATTTAATCATCTATTTTTCTCGTCCAATTAAACCTTTTTAATTAGGAATCACCCTTTTCTCAAACTAACAATGCCTATACAGGTAATTAGTATTGTAAATTATAACAATGCCGATACGGGTGATTGGTATTGTGGATTATAGCAATGCCGATCCGGGTGATTGGTATCGTGGATTATAGCAATGCCGATCCGGGTGATTGGTATCGTGGATTATAGCAATGCCGATCCGGGTGATTGGTATCGTGGATTATAGCAATGCCGATCCGGGTGATTGGTATCGTGGATTATAGCAATGCCGATCCGGGTGATTGGTATCGTGGATTATAGCAATGCCGATCCGGGTGATTGGTATCGTGGATTATAGCAATGCCGATCCGGGTGATTGGTATCGTAGATTATAGCAATGCCGATACGGGTGATTGGTATCGTAGATTATAGCAATGCCGATACGGGTGATTGGTATCGTAGATTATAGCAATGCCGATACGGGTGATTGGTATCGTAGATTATAGCAATGCCGATACGGGTGATTGGTATCGTAGATTATAGCAATGCCGATACGGGTGATTGGTATCGTAGATTATAGCAATGCCGATACGGGTGATTGGTATCGTAGATTATAGCAATGCCGATACGGGTGATTGGTATCGTAGATTATAGCAATGCCGATACGGGTGATTGGTATCGTAGATTATAGCAATGCCGATACGGGTGATTGGTATCGTAGATTATAGCAATGCCGATACGGGTGATTGGTATCGTAGATTATAGCAATGCCGATACGGGTGATTGGTATCGTAGATTATAGCAATGCCGATACGGGTGATTGGTATCGTAGATTATAGCAATGCCGATACGGGTGATTGGTATCGTAGATTATAGCAATGCCGATACGGGTGATTGGTATCGTAGATTATAGCAATGCCGATACGGGTGATTGGTATCGTAGATTATAGCAATGCCGATACGGGTGATTGGTATCGTAGATTATAGCAATGCCGATACGGGTGATTGGTATCGTAGATTATAGCAATGCCGATACGGGTGATTGGTATCGTAGATTATAGCAATGCCGATACGGGTGATTGGTATCGTAGATTATAGCAATGCCGATACGGGTGATTGGTATCGTAGATTATAGCAATGCCGATACGGGTGATTGGTATCGTAGATTATAGCAATGCCGATACGGGTGATTGGTATCGTAGATTATAGCAATGCCGATACGGGTGATTGGTATCGTAGATTATAGCAATGCCGATACGGGTGATTGGTATCGTAGATTATAGCAATGCCGATACGGGTGATTGGTATCGTAGATTATAGCAATGCCGATACGGGTGATTGGTATCGTAGATTATAGCAATGCCGATACGGGTGATTGGTATCGTAGATTATAGCAATGCCGATACGGGTGATTGGTATCGTAGATTATAGCAATGCCGATACGGGTGATTGGTATCGTAGATTATAGCAATGCCGATACGGGTGATTGGTATCGTAGATTATAGCAATGCCGATACGGGTGATTGGTATCGTAGATTATAGCAATGCCGATACGGGTGATTGGTATCGTAGATTATAGCAATGCCGATACGGGTGATTGGTATCGTAGATTATAGCAATGCCGATACGGGTGATTGGTATCGTAGATTATAGCAATGCCGATACGGGTGATTGGTATCGTAGATTATAGCAATGCCGATACGGGTGATTGGTATCGTAGATTATAGCAATGCCGATACGGGTGATTGGTATCGTAGATTATAGCAATGCCGATACGGGTGATTGGTATCGTAGATTATAGCAATGCCGATACGGGTGATTGGTATCGTAGATTATAGCAATGCCGATACGGGTGATTGGTATCGTAGATTATAGCAATGCCGATACGGGTGATTGGTATCGTAGATTATAGCAATGCCGATACGGGTGATTGGTACCGTAGATTATAACAATGCCGATACGGGTGATTGGTACCGTAGATTATAACAATGCCGATACGGGTGATTGGTACCGTAGATTATAACAATGCCGATACGGGTGATTGGTACCGTAGATTATAACAATGCCGATACGGGTGACTGGTACCGTAGATTATAACAATGCCGATACGGGTGACTGGTACCGTAGATTATAACAATGCCGATACGGGTGACTGGTACCGTAGATTATAACAATGCCGATACGGGTGACTGGTACCGTAGATTATAACAATGCCGATACGGGTGACTGGTACCGTAGATTATAACAATGCCGATACGGGTGACTGGTACCGTAGATTATAACAATGCCGATACGGGTGACTGGTACCGTAGATTATAACAATGCCGATACGGGTGACTGGTACCGTAGATTATAACAATGCCGATACGGGTGACTGGTACCGTAGATTATAACAATGCCGATACGGGTGACTGGTACCGTAGATTATAACAATGCCGATACGGGTGACTGGTACCGTAGATTATAACAATGCCGATACGGGTGACTGGTACCGTAGATTATAACAATGCCGATACGGGTGACTGGTACCGTAGATTATAACAATGCCGATACGGGTGACTGGTACCGTAGATTATAACAATGCCGATACGGGTGACTGGTACCGTAGATTATAACAATGCCGATACGGGTGACTGGTACCGTAGATTATAACAATGCCGATACGGGTGACTGGTACCGTAGATTATAACAATGCCGATACGGGTGACTGGTACCGTAGATTATAACAATGCCGATACGGGTGACTGGTACCGTAGATTATAACAATGCCGATACGGGTGACTGGTACCGTAGATTATAACAATGCCGATACGGGTGACTGGTACCGTAGATTATAACAATGCCGATACGGGTGACTGGTACCGTAGATTATAACAATGCCGATACGGGTGACTGGTACCGTAGATTATAACAATGCCGATACGGGTGACTGGTACCGTAGATTATAACAATGCCGATACGGGTGACTGGTACCGTAGATTATAACAATGCCGATACGGGTGACTGGTACCGTAGATTATAACAATGCCGATACGGGTGACTGGTACCGTAGATTATAACAATGCCGATACGGGTGACTGGTACCGTAGATTATAACAATGCCGATACGGGTGACTGGTACCGTAGATTATAACAATGCCGATACGGGTGACTGGTACCGTAGATTATAACAATGCCGATACGGGTGACTGGTACCGTAGATTATAACAATGCCGATACGGGTGACTGGTACCGTAGATTATAACAATGCCGATACGGGTGACTGGTACCGTAGATTATAACAATGCCGATACGGGTGACTGGTACCGTAGATTATAACAATGCCGATACGGGTGACTGGTACCGTAGATTATAACAATGCCGATACGGGTGACTGGTACCGTAGATTATAACAATGCCGATACGGGTGACTGGTACCGTAGATTATAACAATGCCGATACGGGTGACTGGTACCGTAGATTATAACAATGCCGATACGGGTGACTGGTACCGTAGATTATAACAATGCCGATACGGGTGACTGGTACCGTAGATTATAACAATGCCGATACGGGTGACTGGTACCGTAGATTATAACAATGCCGATACGGGTGACTGGTACCGTAGATTATAACAATGCCGATACGGGTGACTGGTACCGTAGATTATAACAATGCCGATACGGGTGACTGGTACCGTAGATTATAACAATGCCGATACGGGTGACTGGTACCGTAGATTATAACAATGCCGATACGGGTGACTGGTACCGTAGATTATAACAATGCCGATACGGGTGACTGGTACCGTAGATTATAACAATGCCGATACGGGTGACTGGTACCGTAGATTATAACAATGCCGATACGGGTGACTGGTACCGTAGATTATAACAATGCCGATACGGGTGACTGGTACCGTAGATTATAACAATGCCGATACGGGTGACTGGTACCGTAGATTATAACAATGCCGATACGGGTGACTGGTACCGTAGATTTTAACAATGCCGATACGGGTGACTGGTACCGTAGATTATAACAATGCCGATACGGGTGACTGGTACCGTAGATTATAACAATGCCGATACGGGTGACTGGTACCGTAGATTTTAACAATGCCGATACGGGTGACTGGTACCGTAGATTATAACAATGCCGATACGGGTGACTGGTACCGTAGATTTTAACAATGCCGATACGGGTGACTGGTACCGTAGATTTTAACAATGCCGATACGGGTGACTGGTACCGTAGATTTTAACAATGCCGATACGGGTGACTGGTACCGTAGATTTTAACAATGCCGATACGGGTGACTGGTACCGTAGATTTTAACAATGCCGATACGGGTGACTGGTACCGTAGATTTTAACAATGCCGATACGGGTGACTGGTACCGTAGATTTTAACAATGCCGATACGGGTGACTGGTACCGTAGATTATAACAATGCCGATACGGGTGACTGGTACCGTAGATTTTAACAATGCCGATACGGGTGACTGGTACCGTAGATTATAACAATGCCGATACGGGTGACTGGTACCGTAGATTTTAACAATGCCGATACGGGTGACTGGTACCGTAGATTATAACAATGCCGATACGGGTGACTGGTACCGTAGATTTTAACAATGCCGATACGGGTGACTGGTACCGTAGATTATAACAATGCCGATACGGGTGACTGGTACCGTAGATTTTAACAATGCCGATACGGGTGACTGGTACCGTAGATTATAACAATGCCGATACGGGTGACTGGTACCGTAGATTTTAACAATGCCGATACGGGTGACTGGTACCGTAGATTATAACAATGCCGATACGGGTGACTGGTACCGTAGATTTTAACAATGCCGATACGGGTGACTGGTACCGTAGATTATAACAATGCCGATACGGGTGACTGGTACCGTAGATTTTAACAATGCCGATACGGGTGACTGGTACCGTAGATTATAACAATGCCGATACGGGTGACTGGTACCGTAGATTTTAACAATGCCGATACGGGTGACTGGTACCGTAGATTTTAACAATGCCGATACGGGTGACTGGTACCGTAGATTTTAACAATGCCGATACGGGTGACTGGTACCGTAGATTTTAACAATGCCGATACGGGTGACTGGTACCGTAGATTTTAACAATGCCGATACGGGTGACTGGTACCGTAGATTTTAACAATGCCGATACGGGTGACTGGTACCGTAGATTTTAACAATGCCGATACGGGTCACTGGTACCGTAGATTTTAACAATGCCGAT